>NW_008357131.1:189568-219900 GCF_000622305.1 Nannospalax galili
ATCAAGTGTTGGCAGATATACGGAGCAACTGGAATTCTTTTTTGGACATTAAAGACCTTCTTCCTAAAAAATAAAAAATAAAAATAAAAAAAAATAAAATAAAAAATAAAAAATAAAAACCCAAACAAGGATGCAACTCAGTTGGTAGAGGGCTTGTCTATCATGTACAAGGCCCTATTTTTTGTTTGTTTGCTTATTTTTGTTCTGTTTTGTTGTGACAGGATCTCACTGACTGGTCTGGAACTTGCTACGTAAACCAGGCTGGCCTCAAACTCATAGAGATCTCCCTGCCTTACCTCTTCAAATAAAAAATAAAATAAAAAATAAAAAATAAAAACCCAAACAAGGATGCAACTCAGTTGGTAGAGGGCTTGTCTATCATGTACAAGGCCCTATTTTTTGTTTGTTTGCTTATTTTTGTTCTGTTTTGTTGTGACAGGATCTCACTGACTGGTCTGGAACTTGCTACGTAAACCAGGCTGGCCTCAAACTCATAGAGATCTCCCTGCCTTACCTCTTGAGTGCTGGGATTAAAGACATGCCCCCATGCCCAACTCCAGCCTTGGGTTCTTATTTCTATCACTGTACAAACTAGGAATGGCACTGAATGCCTGTAGGCCCAGCACTTGGGAGATGGAGGTAAGAGGAACTGTTGTTCTGTGATTCCAGGTTATAGAGTTATTGGGCAGGGATGTCCCCACTCTAGAATCATTTTTCTGTCACCAACATGGGGGTGGGTGTGAAAGAATGCCCAGATCAACACAGATAGACCTCAGAGGGTGTTCCCTTTCATTTATTGCAATATAAAATTTCTATGTCAGATTTCATTTGAATTAAGTTTGAATACTAGTGAACCTGCTGACTTTTTTAAAAAATGTGTATGAATGTATTGTCTGCATGTGTGTAAGAGCACCTGTGTCGTGCAATGACCATGGAAGACAGAGGAAGGCATCAGATCCCCTGGAACTGGAGCCACAGACGGCCACTAGCCGCTATGTGGGTGCTGGGAATTGAACCTGGGTCCTCTGCAAGAGCAGTCAGTGCCCTTAACCCCTGAACCATCTCTCCAGCCCCAAACCTGCTGACTTTTAAGAGCACCATTCAATTCTGCCCTTTGTTCAGTTTAATCAATGACTATTTACTGACACCTGCTAAGCAGCTGGACTACTACAGGCTCTGGGGACACAACAGTGAATGAACAAGCACATGTTTCTGTCCCCCAAAAGCTTCTATGGGGGATTGAAGAGATGGCTCTTAACAGAGCACTAGCTGCTCTTGCAGAGGACCCAGGTTTGATTCCCAGCACCCACATAGCAGGTGACAACCATCCATAGCTTCAGTTACAGGGGAATCCAATGCCCTCTTCATACACAATACATTCATACACACAAAATAAAAATTACAAACAAAATATATTTTTAAAAAATCTTCTATCGGAATGAGAGGATATGGGGCCATTTTCTTCTTAAACTGTACATTGTTAGGAGGTGTCAGGTGCTCTGGAGAAGATTCCAAAAGTCGCGGAAGCTCCAACGATTAGAAAGGTGACCAGGGAGGGCTTCATCAAAGACATCACTCAAGTCCATACTAGGGAAGCAACAAGGGAACCACAAGTCAACTCAAGAAGACTGCTCATGCACGTTCCTGGTTCTCCTGGCCTCCCTGGCTGCATGGATTTGACTAGTCATTCTGGCTGAGTTGAGACTTCTCTGTGTGGGTTCTGACTGATCTCATGCCAGGGCCACCTACCTCTTGCCTGATGTCCCAGGGACTCTCTAAGGAGTTGAGGTGTCCAATGAGTGTACTATCAGGAAGGGCGGGGAGGTAATGCCCAACAGGGTGAACATTTGGCCACTAGGAACAAATGCCCATGGATAAATCTTCCCTTAGGGGGTCCCTTCAGGGGACCTGAGTTCAGTTCCCAAAACCCACAGGGGCAGCTCACAACTGCTTGTAACTCCAGCTCCAGAGAATCTGATGCCCTCTTCTGGCCTCCCTGGGAACTGTACACATGTAGCGCACACACACATAAATATAACTATTTTTGAAAAATAAAATAAATCTTCCCTCAATCGGATTATCTCTCAAAAGACATTTGTGAAATCAAGCAATCATGCTTGACAGCAAATGGTGACCTGTCTGGTCACCTTTGTCCTGGCTCTCCATCTTTCCGTGGGATTGCACATCTTAGCAAACACATGTTTTACACATAAGCTTTGCTTTCTGGGGAACAGATGCTCTGCCAAGTGTTCTAAGCAAAAGAAATGGAAAGAGCAAAAGCCCTGAGGCAGTAGCAAGTCTGGTGTGGTTAAAGGACAACCGAGAGGAGGCTGGACAGAGGAGGGAAGTGGGGGGTGGTAGGAGAGAGTACAAAGACCAGAGTTACAAGGAGATCTTATAGGACTGCACACTGTGCTTCTCGAATCTAATGTGAATGCAAATACCCTAGAGGGTCTTGCTAAAATGCAGACTCTGGCTAGGGATATAGCTCAATTGATAGAATGCTTGCTATTGCCTACCATGCACGAGGCTCCAGCTTTGATCCCCAGCACTGCAGAAACAAGACAAGATAGCTCACGCCTATAATCCCAGCACTCAGGAGGTGGAGGCAGGAGGATTCAGAAGTTCAAGGTCATCCTTGGCTAAACAGGAAAAAAGATCACTGTGGTTGCAAGGAGAAAAGGACAAGGGGTAGGAGCAAAGGTCAGGAAGGGTAGGGTTCCCTAAATTTTTTCCACTTTTGGGACTGCTTTTCACTCAAGAAACTTTTATGGGGCTAGAGAGATGGTTTGGTGGTTAAGAGCACTTACTGCTCTTCCAGAGGACCAAAGTTCAGTTCCCAACACCCACATGGCAGCTAACAGCCACCCTTAACTTCAGTTCTAGGGGAGCTGACAACTTCTTCTGGCTTCCACCTGTATCAGGGGCACACATGGTGCACTTACATTCATGCAGGCAAGATACTCATAGACATAAAATAAAAATGTTTTAGAAGAAAAAAAAATTCAAAGAAAAATTTTTATGTAATCTTGATTATATAGGTATATAAAATAAGTATAAAAATCAAACATTAGCTGGGCGTGGTGCTGCACACCTTTAATCCCAGCACTCAGGAGGCAGAGGCAGGTGGATCCTCTGTGAGTTCGAGGCCAGCCCGGGCTACAGAGCGAGTTCCAGGCAGCTGGAGCTACAGGGAGACCCTGTCTTAAAAAGACCAAAAAAACAAAACAAAAATCAAACATTTATTAATAATCAATCATAGAGAAATTTACTTTAAGATAATTCTTTGGTATACAAATAATTTTACCATTTATTAAAAACTAAAGCAAATTTGCATACTATTGAGATGGACATACTTGCTTATTTTCACATGAAGAATTCAATCCCTGCTGAACATTTGATATAGCAGGATGTAGCACATCTTTAGCAGTGTTCAGAGCTGATTAGCTATTTTGAGTTTATACTCATCAACATCAACAATGCTGACACATAAATACATAATACATAATGACAGTGGTATGTTTAGGGTCACTTTAGAAATTCTTGGAAATTTTGTCCTAAAACCGAGACAAATTTCACTTAATTCTAAAGTGTTTTGTTGTTTTACTGTGTGTGTGCACATAATGTGTACATAAGTGCACATGCCACAGTGCATGTGTGCAGGTCTGAGGAACACTCTGAGGAATCTGTTTTCTTTCCTTCCACCTTTATGTGGGTTCCAGGGTTCAGGTTGCCAAGCTTGCAGGGCAAACACCTTTACCTGATAATCCATCTTGCTGGCCCTTCATTTAACAATTTTGAATGAAACTCAAATTGGCAGTTCAAACAGCAATTTTTGAAATCAAACATTTTAACACAATACAATCCAAAGATACATTAAGTTGATACTTACATACTAAGGAATGATAGTAGGAAAATATTTCAAGTTGGGGCTAGAGAGATGGCTCAGTGGTTAAGAGTACATAGTGCTCTTACAGAGGACCCAAGTTTGGCTCCCATTACCCATGTTGGACAGCTCACAATTGTCAGTAACTCCAGTCCCAAGGCTCTGACACCTTCTTCTGGTCTCTAAGGGCACCTGCACTCACTGCACATGCACATAGACACACTCACACACACACATAATTAAAGAATAAAAATAAATATTTAAGCCAGGCATAATGGCACACACCTTTAATCCCAGCATTCAGAGGCAAAGGCAAATGGATTTCTATGAGTTAGAGGTCATCTTGGTCTACATAGCAAGTTCCAGGTCTATCAGGCCTACATTGTAAGATCCTGTCTCAATGAATGAATGAATTTAAATAATAATTTTTTGGGGTCTTTTTGAGACAGGGTCTCCCTGTAGTCCCAGCTGGCCTAGAACTTGCCATGTAGACCAGGCTGGCCTTGAATTCACAGAGATACACCTGCCTCTGCCTCCCAAGTGCTGGGATTAAAGGTGTGTGCCACCACACCCAGCAATAAATCTTTTTAAGAACAAAATATTTGAAGTCTTTCCATAATTAGAAGTTTTCCGTAATTAAAATATTATATTTCCATAAGAGTGGAAAGCGTTGTACAGTAAAAATTCTACAATCATAACACACAATAGTCTTGAATCTAAGCTAATTCAGGCAGTATTCATTGGTGTTACATAGCAGGAGGCATGTGTTGTACAGTTCAGAACCAAAGTCCTAAAGTTTCACACAGGTGAGTGCTACCAGAAATACCTCAGATTCATTAGGCATTTGATTTAAGTTAATTTTTGGTTGGTTATGTGTTTTGAAACTTTTTACTGTTGCCAAATTTCATAACATTCCATTATACAACCCCACATGTTTAAGAAGATGTGTTAAGAGAAAGTTACAAATAGTCAAGGTGAAAAATGACCTAGGATTCCTTAAGATTACATCCAGAGGGGCTAGAGGCATGGCTCAGTCAAGAGCAATGGCTGTTCTTGCAGTGTACCTGGGTTCAGCTCCCACCACTCACATCAGATGGTAGATGGCTCACAACTGTTAACTTCAGCTTCAAGGGCTCTGATGTCCTCTTCTGGACTCTATGGACACCTGCATGCAAATGACACACATACAAATAAATAAATAAAAAGATTAGACCAAAAACTTTTGTCTTTTAGTGGGCATGGTGGTACACACCTTTAATCACAGCACTCAGGAGGCAGAGGCAGGCGGATCTCAGTGAGCACAAGGCTAGCCTGGTCTACATAGCAAGTTCCAGACAGCTGAGGTTACAGGGAGAACTTGTCTCAAAAAAAGGCTTTTGTCTTTTAAAAAAAGTTATTCTTTTAACTTTTATGTATATGAGTGTATTGCCTGTATGTATATAAGTGGACCCATGTCATGCAATGCCCTTGGATGTCAGGAGAGGGTGTCAAATCCTCTGGAACTGGAGTTAGGGACAGTTGTTAGCTGCCATATGGTGCTGGGAATTGAACCTGGGTCCTCTGTAAAAGCAGGCAATGCTCTTAACCACAGAGCCATCTCTCTAGACCCAAAACTTTTGTCTTTTAAATTTAATATTTATAGTTCTTTTCCTACATATCAGAATCATATCAGCCAGGTGTGGTGGCACATGCCTTTAATCCCAGTTCTGGGAAGGCAGAGGCAGGCAAGAGCTCTGTAAGTGCCAGCCTGGTCTACACAGTGAGTTCCAGATCAGCGTGGGCTACAGGTCTCAAAAAGACCAAAAATAAATAAATAATTATACTAATGATGGTATCATTTAGATAAGACACAAATTAACTATGTTTTGTTGTTTTCAAGTAATATATTCATTACAAGTATTTTTGATTTTCATTTTAATGATAAGCACTTATCCTTTAAAATAAAAAATTTCAAGCTGGCAAGAAAGTTCATCAGTTAAAGGCACCTGCCACCAAACCTGAGGTCCTGAGTTCAATCCCTGGGACCCACACGGTGGAAAAAACTGACTTGTGCAAGTTGTCCTCTGACCTCCCCATATGGGAGGGAAGGACATGTGCACATATGTACCCACACACATAAACACACACAAAATAAACAAAATGTAAAACATTATATATTTTTTACAAGGTTGTATGAGAGTATCTCAGTGTTTAAGTGCTTGCTTAGTATGTGCTAAGTTCTATCCTTGCATTTCCATATACATATATATGCATATACATTTACATATTTTATATGAAATGTCTTCTTATGGGTGTGTTGTGAAATTGAGTTTTTAAAAACTTTATCTTGGGGCTGGAGAGATGGCTCAGTGGTTAAGAACACTGGTTGTTCTATCAGAAGACCCGGATTTGAATTCCAGCACTCACATGGCAGCTAACAACTGTCCATAACTTCAGTTCCAGGGGATCCGACAGCCTCTTATGACCTCCGCAGGTATTACATGACATGGGTGCACTTACCTACATGCAGGCAATACATGCATACACACCCAGGTTTGTTTCCCAGCACCCACATGGGGGCTACGAACCGTCCTTAACTCCAGTTCCAGGGGAATCTGAAGCTCTCTTCTGACCGCCGCAGCATTTCACAACACGGGTGCACTCACATACATGCAGGCAATACACTCATACACATAAAATAAAAATAATAAATAAAATGTTTTTAAAAACTATCATGATGCAACTTTTGTTTATGCAATCAGGTATTTGCAAGACTCTTACGTTGTCACATATAGCTGAGGTCATTTCTTTTAACTCCTTTATACAATCCAGTTGTAAGGATGCACCATCATTTGTGGGACTGTTTTCCTGTTGACAAACATGTAGATTCATTCCAATTATTTTTTCTATTAGTGGTGCGGGGAATTTAATCCAGGGTCTTGTACAACAGATAGATACTCTATCACTGAACTGCATCCCCAGCCTCTTTTCAACCTCTTAACGTCACAAAGCTGCCAGAACATTCTTGCACCCACCTCAACATGCTCACGTGTACTTTTCATTTCTAACATGACTCCTTTTAAAAATGTTAATATTAGTATTTGTGTGTATGTGCATGGATGTGTGTACCATGGAGTATGTATGGAGGTCAGAGGGCAACTTTTGTGGAGTCAGTTCCCCAACAGCCACCTCTTGTACTCCCATGAGATAATACCCCAAAGGTATCTCACCACTTTGCAAAAATAATTTTTTTGAGACCAGATCTCTTGTAGCCCAAACTGGCCTCAAATTTGCTAAGTAACCCAGAATGACCTTGAACTTCTGATCTTTCTGTCTTTACTGTCCTAATGCTGGGATTATACCACACCTGGTATGTGGTGTATTGAACCTGGGCTAGCTAGGCAAGCACTCTTCCAACTGAGCCACATCCCCAGACCCTGGCACACTGAAGCTAATTGTATTTTATTTAAATTGTTTTGAGACAAAACCTCATTATGTGGCCCAGGCTGGCCTGGAACTTTATAGCTCAGGCTGGCCTCCAATTTGAGATCCTCCTGCCTTAAACCCACAAGTGTTAGGATTACAGGTGTATGCCAATATACCCACCTGCACCCTGAATTCTAGGTTATCTTCCCATCTGTTTTCGTTTGGTCCAGGAACTCCTGGGAATTTGGGAGTGTGTCTCTAAATCCTTGGGGACCAACAAAGGCTTGGATTAAGCAGTAGTTTTGAATCTATGTTCATGGAAGAATTGAATGAGCTTGGGTTTGGGGCTTGATGGGAGGCCAACATAACAGCCCTGACAGGAGATCAGTTTCAGGAGTTCAGCTTGTATAACAATCCAGATTCTTGAGTTTGACAGAATAATAGTTTGAAACACCCAAAGTGGCACGGGGAAGCCAGATGCCAGTCTTAGGAAGTTCAGAGTCTCAACTGTTTAGGCAATTCACCAAGCCACTCCACTCCAAACCTTAATGGCATCAAATAATGATTTACTAAATTTTACAATTTCAAAGCTGACCAGATACAACTGGGCAGTTCTGTTCCATCAGATGTTTGGGGGTAAGGGGTTTGCAGGTCACTCATGCATATAACTTGAGATCAGAGAAGCTGGAACATTCAAAGCATACCTAGGGCTTGGTGGGGCATGCCTGTCAAATCCCAGTACTTGGGAGGCAGAGATAGGCAGATCTCTGCAAGTTTGAGGCCAGTCTGGTCTGGATAGGGAGTTCCATACCAGCTGGGATTATGAGGAAACCCTGTCTCAAAAAAAAAAAAAAAAAAGTTGGGTAATCTCAACACTAGGGAGGTGGAGACAGGTGGATACCTGAGGCCTGATGGCCAGCCATCTTAGCCTATTAGGTTAGCTTCAGGTGAGTGAGATATCCTGTCTCTAAAAACAAAAACAATGTTTTTGACCTGGGGACTCCACACAAGTGCAGACACATACACAAGCATGAATACACACATGCACATACATGCACCTGTATAGACTTGTGTAACTGAACAGGCATGTGCACACATACACACACACACGTTAAAAAAATTAAAGAACAAGCAACTTCTGAGGGCTGGAGAGATGGCTTAGTGGTTAAGAACACTTACTGTTCTTCCAGAGGACCTGGGTTCAATTGCCAATACCCACATGGTAGCTAACAACCATCTGTAAATCTAGTTCTAGGGGATCTGGCACCCTCTTCTGGTCTCTATGGGGCATTGCATGCATGCCATGCACTTACATACATGTAGGCAAAACACTCACATAAAATAAAAAATAATAAATTCTTTTGGTGTTTTTGAGACAGGGTCTCCCTGTAGCCCCTACTGACCTGGAACTCACTTTCTAGACCAGGCTGGCCTTGAACTCACAGAGATCCGCCTGCCTCTGCCTCCTGAGTGCTGGGACTAAAGGCGTGTACCACCCCACCCAGCTAAATAAATTTTTTTTAATGTTTTATTATTTTTATTTTATGTGTATGAGTGTATTGCCTTCATGTCGGTAAGTACACCCATGAAGACAGAAGAGGCCGTCAGATCCCCTGGAACTGGAGTTACCGACAGTTGTTAGCTGCCATGTGGATGCTGGGATTCGGACCCCGGTCTTCTGCAAGAACACCCAGTGTCTTTAACGGCTGAGCCTCTCTCCAGACCCCAATATAAAATATTTTTTAAAAAAGAATAAATAACTTCTTTTCATGTCAATCGCCCTCAGTCACAGAAGCAGGGTATCTGTTCAGTCTCTCCTGCTAATAAATACTTCAACCGCAGTTTGCTAATTTTCCTTATTCTCCACAGCAGAGATTAATTGCTATTTTACATTACACTCAACTTCTATCCGTTTAGGATTTATTCCCTCAGTGATACTACCAGCTTTGGGCTTCAATAAAACATTTAAATCTAGACAAACTCATTAAATTCTTGAAGGTGAGTGGACAGAAAGGAGGGAGAACTGGCTCTAGTTCCACAATTTTGAGGCATCAATTGAAATATATCAGGTTGAAATATAAGCAGATTGGGGTGTGCTAGATGATGAAGGACAGAAGCCATTGGAAGGACAGTCCTGTTCCATCTTCCTGGGCCACCAGAACTAGCCCATTCCCAGAGCAGCTCTTACTTCCAAGGTGGCTTGTGACCACCTTAAATTGTTCTTGACCTCAGTGCCAGCCTACTCCGACCATGTAGGACTCCATTTCTCAGCTGTTTGACTTCTTTTCCCTCCTGACCACTGAGTCTAATTTTATTCTGGGACTTGATTTGTAGCCCTGTGAGGTTGTCTCTTCAGTAAATATGAAAGGTTATGACAATAATCACATTCACCATCTGTGATGGCTAATATTGGTTAACTTGACAAGATCCATAATCATTAGAAGACAAACCTCTGGGAAGGATTCTGTAGAATAGGTGAATTGGGGTGGGAAAATCTAAATGTAGGAGGCACCGTTCTGTGGGCTGGGGCCCCAGACTGAATAAAAAGGAGAATGTGAGCTGAGCACTAGCACTGGTCTCTCTCTGCCTCTGGCTGTGGCTGCAGCATGACCAACCACCTCCCCTGCCTTCCTTAGGTTCCTTCTGTCAGGCATTTTGTCACAGCAATGAGAGAAGTTATGAATACAACATCTTTATACCATGTTCTCCTTGACCCCAGGGCTGGATCCTGCTTTTGAGATGTCCTCCATCACCTGGGCACATACCCATCTGTGACTAGCACCCAGAACCTCTGTTGCCTCACTCACTTCTGCTTGACCCCAGACCCTCCTAGGAACTCCAGACCCAGCTATATTCCACTCCCACATGGCCAAAAAGTCAAAGGAATTCTATAGAAGGCTCAAGAAGCAGGGTTTTAGATTTGAAAAAAAAATTTATGATCTTGTTCTCAGTTTCCTGAAAGACTTCCAATTTTCCAGCCCTGTTTTTAAGGATCTAACCTTAATCCTTAGACTTGACATTCAGCTCTGCAGAAAGCAGTAAAATACATGACCAAGGTAAGAGCTAGAGGGGGGAAAATATTAAATCGCTGGTGTTTAGCACCGGTCACCCCACAGATTCCCCTGAGGGTCTTTCTTTCTTTCTTTGTTTTGTGGTGGGGAGCCAAATTGTAAAGTTCATCTTAACCAAACAGAAAGGGTCTGATTATATTTTTATCTTCAGAGTGAAGGGCACTGGACCTCAGAGCCTGACCTTAGGTAGTACCAGACCTGTAAGCAAATTTGCCCAATTCCTCTCACATCCAGATCTACATACTGTGTGGGTTTGATAGGCATATTTATTGTACCACACAACATCCTTGGCAGTGCCGTTCCTTAAGAGCAAGGGATATCTTTTACCTTATACCTGATTGTGTTTTTCTGAGGAAAGATTCTGAAAGAGTCAAAAAGAAATTACCTTACATGGATAGGAAAGTGGCTAAATTATTGTCTCTTCCAGAACACTTAACTCCCCGCTTTATAGGACTGTTTAGAGAGCTGAGGGGGAGGGCAGCATCACCAGACAAACCCCCATGTGCTTATACCTTGGCCTGGCGGTGCTCACAGGGACCAGAGCAAAGTCTCAGAACTTGAACACTGTCCCTTTCTTGGAGTCCATATGCCACCCCCCCAGGCCAGTTTCCTCTGCCCATACTATCCACATACCCCTATGTTTAGGTTCCCCCAGAAGTAGACCTTGAGACAAAGATCCAAGGGATCTGGGAAGTGATCCTAGGAAACTCTGGTCATGGCATGAAAAAGTGAGTCAGAGAAAGGGAGGGTGCCTGATGAAAGCAGTGACCACGATGGGCAGAGGAACCTAATTCTACCCTCAGAGTCTGGAGACAATGTGGAACCTAAGTCAGTTACCCGACCCCAGTGGCAAGTGATCGATCAGCCATCAGTGGAGGCCTGCTCCCTGATCATCAATCCTCGGGTATTCTGGCTCTCCCTGCATGCAGGCAGATGAGTCCCCAGCAGAGGCAGTCAGACAGAAGCCCTCAGACAGCAGGTAGAGATCCCAGACATTTGCAGCAACACCTTCAGGTATGGGGTCAAGACCCTTGCAGACATGGGTAGGTCACATAGGCCAGATGCCCTATGAATTTTTATCACAAACCCTTTGTTATTTTGGGAAGTGTGTCCTCCCAAGATTTGTATATTGAAGCCTTAACCCCGAGTACCTCAGAATGTGGCTGTTCTTAAAAGCAAGACCTTTAAAAGAAATGATGAAGTTAAAATGACACTGTTAGAGTGAGGTCTCATCCAGCCTGGTGTCATTATAAGAAAAGAAAATTTGGACACATAAAGACACCGAGGATTCTGGAGAACAGAGGAGAGGGTCAAGAGAGTCACCATGTAGCAGTCAGTCAGCCAGCACTGTGGGAGTTGAAGATGGTTCAGCACTTAACACTAACTACTCTTCCAGAGGACTTGGTTCCGTTCCCAGCTAACAACTGTCCATAACTCCAATTCCAGAGGATCCAACATCCTCTTTGGGCCTCCGCAGGCATTGCAGGCATGGGTGCACTTACACACATGCGGACAAAACACTCATACACATAAAATCAATCGATCAATAAAATAAAAAAAAAAGAAAGAAAGAAAAAACACCAAGCCAGCACCTTGATGCTAACTTCCAGTCTCTAGAGCTATAAGCAGTAATTCCTGTGTTGAAGCCCTAGTAAACTGGTGCCCTGTTATGGCAGCCCTAGTAAACTAATATACCATACCTGTTTCCATTTTCTCCACCCTAATTGCCCATCGTTTTTAGCCAGATCACAGATCAGAAGAACTGAGCCATTTTGGGGTCAGGTGTCCATCTGAGTCTATCAGCTGTTGAGGGTAGGACAGCCACATGGCCAGGGCTATGAGTGAGTGTGAGTGAGGATAGATATCTGGAAAGTCAGCATTACTGGGGAAGGCCCCATATGTCTGTACCTTGACCTAGGATAGTCCTAAGCAAAGCTGACCAGGTACCACTTGCTTGCTTTAACATGGGCCATCTCTAAGCCAGTGTTTTTGTACTGGAGGGAGATCATGGGGCATTGGGAGAAGTGGGGTAAGCACAGTACTGAGCATCAGAGCCTGCTTTCAATAGCTCACACCTTGAGCCCTATGAAGGCTAGCTGCTCAAAGATTATGATTTGAAACCCCTGAGCCTTGTCCAATGGGCTGAGTTGGAGGATGAGAGGCAGGTTTCCCTTGTCGGGAAACCAGCAGGATGTGAGTCTGACAGTTAATTGGGTTAATTAGGGAGCCATGCCTTAAAATGCAAAGCTGCTTTCATGAGCTTTTAAAGCCTATCAAAATGTTTGTTGAGCTTTATGGCTGGTAATTAACAACCTTGTAAAAATATACATGGAAACAAGCAGCTACGAGGTGGCTAATGAATGTGGCAGCTGCCAGGCCCACAGAGCTTGGCTCTGGCCTTCATATCGCCTGTGTTCAAGCCCCAGCTCTGCCCCAATCAGCTGTGACCCCAGACAGGGCCCTCCTGGTCTGCATATCCTTGGTTGTCCAGTGAAGGGCCTGGTGGGCTTCTAAATCCTGGACAGGCCAGGTTTCACAGCCCCACCCTTTCCTGTGTCTCCAGCTCAGGCTCTACTCCCCTACTCCTTTGAGGCTCTTCAGTAATCAAAACATACATCTTTCTAGCATCCCACCCCATGGGAAATGGACATACAAAGGCCCATTCATTGGCCCTGTTTCATTTATTTATTTATATTATTTTTTAATATTTTAGGTATTTTTATTTTATGTGTCTGAGTGTACTGCCTGCATGTATGTAAGTACACCTGCGTCATGCAATGCCCTTGGAGTCAGAAGAGGAATCCCTTGGAACTGAAGTTACTGACGGTTGTTAGCCACCATGTGGGTGCTGGAAATCAATTGAACCTGGGTCCTCTGCAAGAGCAGCCAGTGCTCTTAACTGCTGAGCCACCTCACCAGCCCCCTTATTTATATTATTTTTGTGCATATGTGTGTGGCTGTGTGAGTTTATGCACACCACAAGTGTATAGATGCCCTCAGAGGTCAAAAGAGGGTGAGGTATCCCTAGAACTAGAGTTACAGGTAGTTGTGAGCTGCCATGTGGGTGCTGGGAAATGAACCCAAATCCTCTGCAAGAACAGTAAGCATTAACTGCCGAGCCACCTCTCCAGCCCCAGCCCTACCTTTCTTTAGGAGACTGCTTCATCTCAGTCCCTATGCCCACACAGAGTTTGACTGTACTTCTGGTACTGAAGGGATGCATGTGTGTCTCAGTTTTGGCCAATCAGAGCAGTTCAAGAATGATCACCTGATCTTATCAGAGCCAATAAGGCACCACCTTATTAATGGAGAGCCGTTCTCCATTAATTTTCACTGAGGTGATTGAGACGGTGTTGTGGGCAGCCTTCTGGGTACCATGTAGAAAGAGCATGGTAATACATCCTGGGGAAAGGCTAAGTTTAGGTTCCATTGTTCAGCTCCCTGGGTTTGGCAGGGCCTTAAATCTGTCTCTGAACTCTTCAGTGATACAAAGCAGTACATTCCCTTCCTTTAAGCTACCTGGAGGTGAAGTGTTCTGTCCCTTGCCAACAAGAAAACTAACAGTTACATGGTGTGTTTATAAGTGTAAGGGTGTGAGAAAGAAGAAGACAGTTATAAAAACAAGGTGAAAGTTAAAGTGAAAACATTTGCTAGAATGGGCACCTGCCACATCCTGTGAGTAAGCCAGCACTTTATTTTCCCTTGGATGATCCTATCCATCCTCTCAAAGCCCAGCTCATGGCACCTCATCTTTTCTGAACCCAGGCAGGGTCAGTTCCTCCCCACCTTCACTTCTAAACTGCCAACATCTCTTGCCTGCATTCTGGAATGTTCTAGCTGGTTTTCCTGCTTCCGCCATTTGGTAGTCTGCTATTAATATAGGAAGGTGCCTGGGATAGTTTAAGACAGGAGTTTATGGGCTCATGCTTTGGGGCGTTTAGGTCCATGACTGGTTGGCCCTGTTGCTTTGGGGCCTGTGATGAAGCAGTCCATCCTGAAGGGAGTATGTGGCTAAGGTGACCATCCACCTTAGCAGAAAAGAGGAAAGGGAAAGGGTGGACTCTCCCATCCCCTTCAAATATATGCACTAAAACCTCTCACTAGTCTCCATGGCTTCAAGCTTTGACTTCTTCATGAGCCAGGCATGGTGGTATACAGCTGTAATCTCAGGACTCAGGAAGCTGAGACAGGAGGATTACATGTTCAAAGGTAGCCTGGGTGGCATAGTGTGTGAGATGAGCTTGAGTTACAAAGCAATATCCTGTGTCAACAAGGGAAAAAAAAGCCTTTTCAAATCTTCATAAAAACCTTTATAGGGGGCTGGAGAGATGGCTCAGTGGTTAAGAAACTAGCTGTTCTTTCAGAAGACCCAGGTTCGAATCCCAGCACCCACATGACAGCTAACAACTGTCTGTAACTCCAGTTCCAGGGGATCCAACAGCCTCTTCTGTCCTCCATGGGCATTGCACTACATGCGTGCACTTAACTACATGCAGGCAATACATGCATACACATAAAATAAAAATAAAATAGTTAAAAAATATTTTTTAAAAAACCTTGATAGGAAAAAAGACCATTGTCCAGCTGTCGTCATCAGATACTACAGAGAGTAAGTCAAGGTTGGAGAAAATAAGTCAAGGTTGGGGAAGTGGCTCAGTGTGTAAAGCCCTGGCCTCTCACAAGTGGGAGGACTTGAGTTCAGATCCCCAGAAGCCATAAACAAGAGGCCTGTCTCAAACAAGGTGTAAGGTAAGTAAGGACTGACACCCAAAGCTCTCCTCTGCCTCCATACTCATACTGTGGCATGCACATGCCTGCAGAAAGAGAGAGAGAAAGAGACCCAGGATGAGGAGGATTCTGTCTGATGATGGCAAGCAACTGGAAGATGGCATATTTTGCAACATTCATAAGAAATCCACGTTTCATCTTACACTGACTTCATGGTAGTGTTAAAGAAGAAATCTTTCACCGCTCTTTTTAATTTTATTGATCTATTTTAATTTTATGTGTCTAAGTGTTTGCCTGTAAGTGCACCTACGTCATGCGATGTCCACAGAGGCCAGAAGAGGGTGTAGGATCCCCTGGAACTGGAGTTACAGATGGTTGTCAGCACCATGTGGGTGCTGGGAACTGAACTCGGGTCCTCTGCAAGAGCTGCCAGTGCTCTTAACTGCTGAGCCATCTCTCCAGCCCCGTTTACCACTCTTAAGAAGGCTAAGTATGAAAGAAGGCTAAGCCACCTGTACTAAAATACTAGAATATAAAGTGGGTGAAACTGGAAACTTCAGCCATCTTTGTTGGGAGTCCCTTTCGGTAATGGCCGTTGCTGGGGGTTTTATGGTCCACCACTTCCGGCGTCATTATTGCAGCTAAGTTCCATCTGATTTACTGCTTCAACAAACCAGAAGACACATAACCGTGTATGAATTACTAAGAGACATGAACTAATGACAACAAAAGGTTTCTACCACTTGTTAATACTGCCTTTAATATGTGTGCCTTTGGGAACATTTAAGGGCCAAACTATAGTAAGCCCTTCACCCTCGTGTCTATTTGTTTTCTTTCTTTTTTTCATTGTTTATTATTTTTATTTTATGTGTATGAGCGTATTGCCTGCATGTATGTGAGTGCACCCATGTCGTGCAATGCAACAGAGGTCAGAAGAGGACTTCGGCTTCCCCTGGAACTGGAGTTAAGGACGATTCATAGCTGCCATGTGGGTGCTGGGAATCGAACCCAGGTCCTCTGCAAGAGCAGTCAGTGCTCTTAACCACTGAGCCATCTCTCCAGCCCCTTGTTTTCTTTCTTTATGAGGTGTATGTGTTGTATGAGTGTGTGCGCGCACATGCATGCATGTATGTTCTCCCTCCTTCCCGTGTATATGCTGGTGTGTGCATTGCATGCATGTGGAGGCCATAGATCAACATGGGATGTCTTCCACTATCACCCTCCACCTTATTTTTTGAGACAAGATCGCTCACAGAACTGGGCACTCACTGATTGGCTAGAGTGACTGGCCAGTGATCTGCCTGTCTCTACAGCCACTGTTAAGGTTACAGATGTGCAGGACCACACAAGCACATGAGTCCTGGGGATCTGAACTCAGGACCTTATGCTTGAGCTACAGGTACTTTACTGAGTCATCTCCCAGTCCATATACATATACATTTACATACACACACACACACACATACACATATATATACATGCATGAGGACTTGAGTTTGGAGAAAGGGAGAAAGAGAGATTGAGAGATTACCATGTAACCCTGGCTGGCTTCAAACTCACAATATAGTTGAAGATGACCTTAAGGTCTAATCCTTCTGCCCCTACCTTCTGAGTATGGGCTTACAGGGGTGTGCCACCATACCTGCTTTTTGCAGTGCTAGGGATGGAACTCCGGACTTTGAGCATGCCATGAGTGGGTGAGGTCAGATGGGGGGAGAAGAGAGGAGAGAGGAAGAATTGGAGGAGAACAAAGAGTGAACAAGAGAAGGGATCGTTAGAGCCCAGGAGAGAAGCCAGGGAAAGTGGGTCCAAGGAGAGGGAAGGTCTTAAGAAAAAATGATTTCTCTCACTGAGGGTTCACGAGGCTGAACATTCGGTCTTCAGTTTCCTTTTTGTGTGGTTAAAACTTTTAAACCTTTCCAAATGTTGAGCAATTTGTTAGGGAAGCAGGGACTTGGCAGCCAAGCCCGGTAAAGAGAAAAAATATTAGTATCTTTTGACTGGTCATTTTTTCTCTTTTCAGTCCAAGCCAGTATCCATTATTAATAGATACATGTTTTATTGAAAGTATAAAGACCAAAGATTTGTAACTTTAATAATCCACATTCTTATTTTAAATTCTCCAACATTATTATTTATTGATCAGCTGGAGCTTTTTCTTTGCCAATTGCCAATCTGCCAATTCCTGGAGGGAAAATAGAGGCAGAAGCAGAATTAAGGGAGCAAACGTGCATAGTGACTGACCCCAGGGTGTACAACCAAACTTATGCAGAATGAGTACCTGCTCCGTGCCAAGTCCCAGATGACTAAGCTTCAACCCTCCCCCCTTAGGGGGAGTGAAAGAAACAATTATTCAGCCAGTGCAATACTTTAGGGGTATGTGGGAGAAGCGGAATCAAATGGTTCAATGGTTTGGATATATGTTCCTCAAAGACCCCTTTGTTAGATGCGTGGCCCCCAAGGTGTCACCACTGGAAAGTGATGAAACCCTTAAGAGGTGGTCCTAGTGGTAAGTTGAATTCATTAGGGGCATGTACTTAAAGGGTCCTCTCTTTACACCCTGCTATGATGTGCCGCACATTCCTGTCATAGTGGACTGTTGCCACTACAATTCAAACCAATGAGACCAATTGATCAAGATTGTGAGCCAAAACAATCTTTCTTCTTTTTAGGCTGATTTATTGAAGGCATTTGTTATAATAACAGAAAATTGACTATCATGAGTTGTCCAAAGCTTTTCTCTAGAATTTGGAAGGTTGGTTTTTTTGGTCTTTTTGAGACAGGGTCTCCCTGTAGCCCCAACTGACCTGGCACTCGCTGTGTAGACCAGGCTGGCCTTGATCTCACAGAAATATGCCCACCTCTACCTCCCAGTGCTGGGATTAAAGGCGTGTGCCACCACGCCCAGCTAGAATTTAGAAGTTTTTAGTCTCAGGGCTACAACTGACTAGCTAACTGTGTGATATATTTCCTCTCTGAGCCTAAATTCCTCATCTGTGAAATGCAGATAGCTCAGGGTTATCATGAAGATTCACTGAGATATTGATGCTTACAACTTGTTCGGCACAGTAATCAACATATAGTGAATTTCCATTAAACTGTCCTTAAGGAAGTGGTGGTGGTGACGTCACAGGACCACATGCTGTGGCATCATTCTTCCTGGAGGAGAGAGGTTAAGAGAAAGTCTCACAGGGAATATATGTGATGTGATTCTTGAAGATGATTGTAAAAGGGGGCTTAGGGGAGTCACTCAGAGGTAGAGCCCTTGCCAGGCTCTGGGCTCAACCCTCACCTGCTCATAACAACAAAAAATAATTTCAAAAGGCAACATGCTTCAGGGAAGGAGAGGCATTCCAGATAGAGAAAACAGCCAGGGAAAAATCTGGTTGGCAAGAGAGCTTGAACTATGTTTGGGAAAAGCTGCAGAGCTTGCATGGAAGAGAATGGTAGCCAGAGGGGAGGGTCTGAAGCACTTGGAGGCTTTGCAAGAATGACCAGGCAGGCAGTCCAAGTTCTCCATAAAAGCAATGGGAAGTTTGAAAGAGGTTTTTGTTCATTTTCTCTTTTTGTTTTTGAGACAGCAACTCACAATGTAACCCAGGTTGACCTTGAACTTCTAATATTCCTATCCTCCCATCTCAGCCTCCACAGTGCTGGGATTACAGTGAGGTGTGGGCCACGCTGCCTAGCTAGTTTGTTTTCTTCATGGTAGTCATACAGATACCCTGCATAAAATTTACCATGCTAAGCCTAGCCAGTTCTTTCTTTTCGTTTCTTTTCTTTTTGGTTTCGGTAGGTTTGTTGCTGTTGTTGTTGTTGTTGTTGGTGGTGGTGGTGGTGGTGGTGGTGGTGGTGGTGGTGGTGGTGGTGTTTGAGATAGCATCTCCCTATGTAGCCCTGGCTGGCCTGGCGCTTACTATGTGGACCAGGTTGGACTCAAACTCAATGATCCACCTGCCTCTGCCTCCCCAGTGCTAGGATTAAAGGGGTGCGCCACCACACCTGGCTCATATTAATCACTCTCCTAATCATATAATTGAGCTGTATTATCTTGAGGCACAGTACAATCTAGCATCTCCTCATCTTGCAAAACTGAAACTGCACCCAGTGAGAAGCTCCCCATTTCCTCAGCCCCTGCCCAGTACTGTCTACTTCCTGTTTCTGCAAGTTTGATTGCTTTAGATGTTGGGTCTGGGTGGACTCATGTAATGCTGTCTTTTGTGATTGGCCTATTTCCCTTAGCACAACTACCATCATTGTGCCTTTAGACACCTGACAAAGCAAAGCAAAGTGGGACTCACAATTCAGGGGCTTTAACCACAGTCGCTTGGTCTTTTGTACTTGTACAGAACATCGTGGTAGTGAGACCATGTGGGAAAGGAGTTTCTTCTCTTTATGGTGGACAGAATGCAGAGAGAGAAGGGACTTGAGATTAGCTATAACCTTCAAAGACATACCTGTAATGACCTACTTGCTCAAATCAGACCTTACCTCTTTAAAACTTTTGGGAATCTCTCAAAATAGCACCACAGAGTAGTGACCAAGTCATTCAACACATGAGCCTTAAGGTGACATTTTATATTTAATCCATAACACATAACCCTCAAGGCTGTCCAGTGAGGCAGGATTTTTTTAAAAAAACTTTAAAAAAATTATTTATTATTTTTATTTTATGTGTATGCATATATTGCCTGCATGTAGGTAAATGTACCCATGTCATGCAATGCCCTCGGCTGTCGATTCCCTGGGACTGGAGTTACCGACAGTTGTCAGTTGCCATGTAGGTGCTGGGATTTGAACCCAGGTCTTCTGCAAGAACAACGATTTTGCTAAACTGCGGAGCCATCTCTCCAGCCCCATGGATTTCTTTCTTTGTGGTTTTTTTTTTTTTTTTTTTTTTTTTGTTTTTTTGAGACGAGGTCTCCCTGTAGCCCCGGCTGTCCTGGAACTCACTATGTAGACCAGGCTGGCCTTGAACTCACAGAGATCCTCCTGCCTCTGCCTCCCGAGTGCTGGGATTAAAGGTGTGCACCACCATGCCTGGCTCTGTGTTTTTATTACATTTATTTATTTAATCTATTTAATTTTGTGTGCACATGTGTGCGTGCACTGTTGTACATATGTGAAGGTCAGAGGACAACTTGTAGGAGTTGGTTCTCTCCTTGCACAACGTAGGTACCAGGATTGAACTCAAGTACCAGGCTTGGCTCAAGCATCTTTACCTGCTGAGCCATTTCCTCAACCCTTGGATCTTCTTCTTAAAGACTGAATAATGTTCCATTGTACACGTATTTCATTTTCCTGATCCAGTTGTACTTGGGAAGACTTTAAGCAAAGATAGGATCCAATGTTGTCTGTGCTACAGAACAGTTTTCCTGGAGAGCGGAGGAGCTAAATGGCAGCAGGGAGTTCAAAGAGGGGTTGGCTCAGGTGTTCAGTTTCAAGAAGAGTGTGGCTAGGCCACAGGCATGGCTAAGGGCTTGGTGACATTTGAGAATAGTGATAAGACATTTGTCCTAATATCAGAAATCCAGGAGTGAGCCAGGTGTAGTGGTACACACCTTTAGTCCCAGCACTTGAGAGACAGAGGCAGGAGGATCTCTGTGAGTTTGAGGACTGCCCGGTCTATGTAGCAAGCAAGCTCCAAGCCACCAGGGCTACATAGTGAGACCCTGATACAAAAAAAAAAAAAAAATCAATAAAACAAAACAAGAAATCTAGGGATGTTTTGATTCTTCCCCCAAAGAGGAAAGAGATCTTGGCTAGGCCCCTTTGAGGATGAGGAGGGAGACAGAGGATTGCAGTTGTGGATGGATGGCAAATGCCCTCAAACCTGCAAACCAGCTGCACCATCCTACCCTCCAGCATGTGACAGGGACATTGGGCAGGATGCCAGCCAGATATACAGGTAAGAGAACTCAGCCAGGCCTTCTGGTTCCTGTACCACTCTGGCTTGCTGTGTAACTTTAGATCAGCCCACACCTATCTCTGGTTCTGTTTCCCTGTGTTGCGCATGATGACAACAATGATGGTGGTGACAGTAACAGTGGCAGTCAACTGATTTGGAGTTCTTGCTCTGGGCCAGATACTCTGCTCAATGCTTTATAAACACTAATGCACCAAATCATCTCATCATCCCAACACTGTTATTCTCATTGCACAGAGGAAAAAATTAAAGCAGGAGGAAGGCATCCCTTCCCTGAGGTCACAATGATACCAATCCAGGCCACCTGGAAGAGGGACACCACCGCCTACCACCTACAAGTAGGTCCCTAGATACTAACAACTAGCAATCCTTAATGACCACGGAGCTTGAAGATTCAGGATTTCAGGGGGCCAACCCTATACCTGCTGGCTGGACCCTCTAAAGACACGTATTATCAATGGCAGTGACGCTCTCAGCCTCGACAGTGGGGTTTGAAATGGAGAGTTGTGAGAGCACAGTCAGTATCCAATCTGACCTGACAGAGTGGAGCCTGCCTCCCCTCTTACCTGCCCTGTGCACTGATTTTTCTCTGGGTCTTGGGGGGTAAATAACCTTGACTTTCTGATTCTCCTGCCTCCACCTCTTGAGTATTAGAATACAGCTGTGTCCACCACACCCAATTTATGGAGTGTTTAAGATCAAACCCAGGGCTTTGCTCATGCAAGGCACTCACTTTACCAACTGACAATCCAAAGGGAGTACCCAGACTACTCCACCCTGTCACCTAGAACCTGGAGAGAGTAGATCCCAAGTTCTCCACCTCCATCCTCAGCCCTCTAGAGAGGGTCCTGGCAGGAGCCTAGGAAAACAGATTGCAACTGATCCTGAGAGAAGATGCTCAGCCTCCAGTAACTCAAGCAGTAAGAATTACAGCAACATGACAAGGCCTTTAGGGTCCTCAAGAGGGGAGGGATGTGTTCAGACACCTTCCTAATCAGATTCATCCCTGTTTCATTTGGAACTTGAATGCATTTGAGTACTATTAAGAGCTAAATGATTCCTTTTTTTTTTTTTTTTTTGGTACCTACTCTAATGACAGATTAGACTTACAAATACTTTGGCATTTGATTCTTTCTTTCTTTTTTTTTTTTTTTGAAGCAGGGTCTCCCTGTAGCCCCAGGTGTCCTGGAACTCACTATGTAGACCAGTCTGGCCTTGAACTCACAGAGATCTGCCCGCCTCTGCCTCCCAAGTGCTGGGATTAAAGGTGTGCGCCACCACGCCTAGCTTGATTATTTCTTAAAAGGACATTATACTGTTAAACTAGGCACCAACCACCAGGAATCATTAGAGTCACCAGTTTTTAAAATTTTACTCTGAAAAAAAGAGTTCAAGAATTACAGCGTTAGCACTGGGAATACAATTCAGCTTGTAGAGTGCTGGTCTAGATGCATGAAACTCTGGGTTCATCCCCAGCATATATTTTAAAAATTAGAACAGGAAGCTGGAGAGATAACTCAGTGATTAAGAGCACTGGCTGCTCTTAAAGAAGACCAGAGTTTGGTTCCCAGCACCCACAGGACAGCTAACAGCTACCCTCAACTCCAGTTCCAGGGGATCCGACACCATCTTCCGGCCTCCCTGGGAACTGCATGACACGGGTACACTTACATACATGCAAATAATACACTCACACACATAAAATAACAAAAATAAAATATTTAAAAGATTAGAACATCAGGATTGGACATTAGGGAGGCTTAGTGATGACAGGACTCTTATCTCCTATTGGAGTCACATGCTGGTAGGTTAGGGGTCAGACTAGAGGCAGGCCAGCTGGTGAGAAATGACCAGAGACACCCAGTTCCTGTTTAAGGTTATCCAATAAATTAGGGACTCAGCCAGGCCAAGCCCAGCACCATGCTGCGGATATTGCAATCCACATAGCCTGCATCTTCAACTTGAAAATAACCCCTAATTCTTGATTTAAAAAAAAATTAGGTAAGTGTACACATTTATATGGTCACTTATTTGTATATATTTATATATGCATCCTTGTCTCAGTATTATTTACATCTGTAATCTGTGTTTTGGAATTCCATGCTGAGAAATGCTATGTGCAAAATAAGTATCTTAGTATGTCCTTTCCCTGTTTAAAGTAGATAAGTTCTGGGGTTGTTTTTTTCATGAATATTTAAAATTTTGGTATTTATTTATTTTCTTTAAAAAATTTTCTTGGGTCTTTTTGAAACAGGTTCACCCTATAGCCCCAGATGGCCTGGAACTCACCATGTAGACCAGACTGGCCTTGAACTCACAGAAATCTGCCTACCTCTGCCTTCCAAGTGCTGGGAATAAAGGTGTGTGACACCATGCCCAGCTTTTATTTATTTTCTGATAGTTCTGTGGATCAGAAGCCAAACATGGATATCACTGTGGTAAATAAAATTATTTTATTTTATTTTTTTAATGTGTATGGGTGTTTGCCTGCACATATGCAAGTGCACCCATGTTATACAATGCCCAAGGAGGCCAAAAGAGGGCATCGAATCCCCTGGAACTGGAGTTAAGGACAACTATTAGCTATCATATGGGTGCTGGAAACTGAATTCCAGTCTCCTGGAGGAGCAGCCAGTGCTCTTAACCTCTTAGCCATCTCTCCAGCCCTCCCAAATATTTTTTATTTATTATTATTTTTTTTATGTGTGTGAGTGTTTTGCCTGCATGTAAGTGCACTGGCCACAGAGGCCAGAAGAGGATGCTAGATCCTCTGGAACTGGAGTTACAGAGGGTTGTTAGCCACCATCTGAGTGCTGGAACCAAACCCAGTCCTCTGCAAGAACAGGCAGTGCTCTTAACTGCTGAGCCATCTCTCCAGCCCTTTATTCTTTTTTAAAAAATATTTTATTATTTTTATTTTATGTGTACAAGTATATTGCCTGCATATGTGTAAGTGCACCCATGTTGTGCAATGCCCAAGGAGGTCAGAAGAGGGCATTGGATCCCCTGGAACTGGCATTATGGACCATTGTTAGCTGCCATGGGGATGCTGGGACTTGAACCTGGGTCCTCTGCAAGAGCAGCCAGTGCTCTTAATCACTGAGCCATCTCTCCAGCCCCTGGCCCTTTAATTCTTGATTTTTATGACACCTTACTTATTTTGAAAGTTAAGAAAAACACCCCATACTATCCACTTTGAACAGAGATCTTTGGCATATTGGCAAGCATAAACAGCCAAGAGAGCAATAATTAGTTTTGCATTCAGGCAAGGTTTATGGAACGTGAACCATTTGGGTAATCAGCTGGGGTGGTGCCATGAAGTGGTAATTAATTTGTATTTTCCTTAAATGTTTTACTTAATTAAGGGAGGTGCTGATTTATATACACTATCCCCAGGGATGGCTTGAAAGGTGGGAGAAAATGCCGGCAGTCTCCCACCACGGTTTTCATAGAATCATTTCATTATACTCAGATATGCTTTTGCCACACTGATTGTGACAGACCCCGGAATTATGGGGTCATAAATACTGGGGGCCAGAGAGGAGCTGGAATCACACACTTAATGGGAAACATTCTCATAATAAAAGAATATTTCAAGCTGTGACAATGCAGGCCAAGAGAGGGAAAGGGAGATGCTTTTTTGTGAAAGAACAAGAAATGCTGAAATCAACTAGCACCTGCAGTTCTGTCTCTGAGTCACAGAGCTCTCAACTCAACAGGCAGAGGACAGCGGCAGTCAGAGGTCGTCCTGGCTTTGTCACAGCTCACTTTGAACTGATAGTAGCTAAAGCATGTTCTTACATTTATTCAACATGTATATGTTTAAGATGGAGCCCAGGGTCTGTGTATAAAAGGCAAGTGCTCTACTACTGAGCTACATCTTTAACCCAACAAATACTTATTGAGCATCTACTATGTGCCAGGCATTGTGTTATGAACATGCAGAGAGAATAAGGGTGAACAAGAGAGGTCTGTTTCCCATTGTCAAAGAACTTGAAGTGTAATGAGAGAAAAGTATTATAAACAAGTAAAAGAATAAATGGCTGATAAGTGTGTGCCTACCTTAGGATCTAGCAATTCCATTCTCAGGCATGTATCAAAAGAAATGAATGACAAGGGTTGGAGAGATGGCCCAGAGATTAAGAGCACATGCTACTCTTGTAGAGGACCTGAGTTTGGTCACCAGCACCTATATAGCAGCTCACAATAGCTCGTAACTCCAGCTCCAGGGGGTCCAACATTCTTCTGACCTCCACACTCACATGCACATACCCACACACAGATACACACAAATACACATAATTGCAAATAAAAAATAAGAGGCTATAGAAGTGGTTCAAAGGTTAAGATCACTTACTGCTCACTCAGAGGACTGGGGTTTGGTTCCCAGCACACACATGGCAGCTTACAACCTTCTGTAACTCCATTTCCAAGGGATTCAATGCCCTCCTCTGGCATCTGTGGGCTCCTGCACCTGCAATTCATGTGTGCTCATAAACTCATGCAAGCACGCACATACAGATAAAAATGAAATAAATGATTTTTAAATAAAATAAGCTAGGCATGGTAGCAAATCTCACTTGGGAGGCAGAGGCAGGTGGATCTCTGTGAGATTGAGGCCAGCCTGGTCTATGTAGCAAGTTCCAGGTCACTCAGGGCTGTAGTGTGAGACCCTATCTCAAAGGGAAGGAAAAAAAAACCAGTTAAAAAACAAATCTAAAAAATGGGTCTGGAGAAATGGCTCAGGGGTTAAAAGCAATGGCTGCACTTGTAGAAGACCTGGGTTCAGTTTCCATAACCCACATGGCAGCTCACAACTTTCTGTAACTCCAGTTACAGGTCACCTGATGCCCTCTTCTGGCCTTCACAGGCACCGGGCACACGTGATGCACATACATACATACAGACAAAACACTCATACACATAAAAAAAAATCTTTTTTAAAAAAACTAAATCTGGGGCTGGCGAGATGGCTCAGCAGTTAAGAACACTGGTTGTTCTTGCAGAAGACCGAGGTTCAAATCCCTGTACCCACATGGCAGCTAACAACTGTCCGTAACTCCAGTCCCAGGGGATCCGACAGCCTCTTCTGACCTCCACGGGCATTGCACGACATGGGTGCACTGACCTACCTACATGCAGGCACATGCAAGCAACACACGCATACACATAAAATAAAAAGTAAAATAAATTAAAAAAAATCTAAATCTAAAAAAGAAAAAAAGAAATGTAGGTGCCCTTTCCCCTGCCTGGGATGCACCCACCAATATTTGTTCCCTGGGCCAAAATGGGTCAAACCTGAGTGGACGGTAGTGAGAGCCCCTGCCCCCGTCTCTCTGTTCTCCAAGACACAGTGGATCAAGAGTAAGAAGTATTGGATATGATTGCAGCCAAAAGTCCCAAAATGGGAATGAGGCTAGAGATAAAGGCCAGAAATGATTGTCCAACCAAAGCCAACAAATTCATTGGTTAATCAACAACCAATTAGATAATGACAGTTATTTTTCTTTTAAAGGTGATAAGTGAGTTGCAAAATCATAGAGACCGGCAGTTCTTCTAAATCTGTTTTGGTCCATTGCTGGTACACAGACTTAGGGACTGAGGAACCATACTGAGCTCTGAAACAGCTGAGCCACTGAGGGCACAGACTGCTGGGAGAGGTTTCAGGGCTCTGGAAGGCAGAGCTGGCATTTGTACTACAGCCCCAGTGAGCTATGTTTCCATCTTGGTTTCCATGAAATGTGACTCATCTCTGGTCCAAGCAACTGTGATGACTGTGAGAGGCTCAGGGTTCCCAGGATGCCCCTTTCCAGAGGCCAGAGGTGAGGCAGGCAAACTGATATTTCCTGCCCATTAGATAGAGTTCTGTATTCCATAATGAAGCCCTTTAACCATCATGAGGCATATTGAGGGATTCAGCTCTCCCTAGGGTACTGAAGCAGGGGTTGGCACTGTTAAATCTTGTTTTGTGTTGAACTTTCTTTAAATCTCTATTGTAACCCCATAAATTAAAAAATGTTATTACATTTATTTTTATTTATTTATTTATTTACTTACTTATTTGAGAGGGGGAACATGGTGGCACATGCCTGAAATTCTAGCACTTTAGAGGTGGAGGCAGGAGGATCAGCAGTTCAAGGTCATCCTCAGCTATACAGTGAAAACAGCCTGAGATACATTTGACATTGTTTCTCAAAACAAAAAGCATCTGTAATCCTAGCACTTGGGAGGCTGAGAGAGGAGGATGGTGAGTGAGTCTGGGATAGCAACACCCTGTCTCAGAAAAGAAAGAAAGAAATTGAAGGAAAGGAAGGAAGGAAAGAAGGAAGGAAGAGTAAGAAAGACACATCTTTAAAAGGAAATGGTAGAGACACTATGTCTTACAAGAAATAAATTGTACTTGTGGAAATGGGGGTGGGGGGTTAACAGACCCCTCCCTGACAATCCCAGGACTGAGCGACTTGAAGCCTTGGAGTGGCATGGGAGAGCTGAACACAGGAAAGATGCAGCAGACATGGCCATGGCCTGGAGAAGTAGGCTGTGGTCAGAGAGATAGAGATTTGCATCGCTAGAGGTATTCAAGCAGAGACTGGATGACTCCTTTGCAAGAGGTCAGAGAAAAATTCCTGCCTTTATCTTCACATTTCAGGCTACGGTTTAGAGCCATTCCTTCCAGAAGTTCTCTGATCCAGGCTGATTTGGGGTGCCTTGGCTCAGGACACCATTGTCCCCTACAAGTCTCACCTCTGTGGGTTGCAGTTGCCTCCCTGTGAGATGGAGACTTAGGGTCTTTATCCTCAGTGTCTACCACTGGGCAAGGCCCAGAGAGGAACTCAGTGGATGAATAAACAGTCTATGGGGACATGCACAGCTTCTTTGTTAGGTCAACAGATACTGTGAGTCAGGAACTTGGCCCAGTAGAGTGGGAATGAATGGGCCCTGCAACTTTACTCTGTTTCGTTTTGTTTTAATTTCTCTTTTCTCTTCTTTTTCATACTTCTGTTTGCTTTGTTTGTTTTTGGTATTTTTGAGACAGGGTCTCCCTGTAGCCCCAGTTGACCTGGAACTCACTATATAGACCAGGTTAGCCTCAATCTCACAGCCTCCCAAGTGCTGGGATTAAAACCGTGTGCCACCATACTTGACCCTTTCAAACATGTAGCCTAGGCTGGCCCCAAACTTGCTACATAGCAGAATTTGGCTTTGAAATCCTGATCTGTCTGTCTCTACCTCCAAGCACTGGGATCACCATTTCAACAGATATTGGTGGAGCATGAGGGTGTCCAGGCCTGATGTTGGGACACTCATGGGGCTCCCATCCAGAAAATCTAGTGAGCCCATAGAGACAAATGCCTGGCACAGATTGAGCACAGAGGAGGCATTCATGAAAGTGGGCTTCATTCATGAAGCTGCCCCTGTCGGTCCTGTTTCTTGTCAAGGGCCTTCAGGTTATAGAAAATGGACAGAGGCAAGTGCCCAGGGATGCTGAGTGTGACTCCTCCTGTTGCACCAGAACTGGCACCAGGACCCAGAGCAGAGGACAAAAGGGTATTGAATTCCTTCTCAAGACAATCACCAAGTCCAGCCTGATGGTACAGGCCTGTAATCCCAGCTACTAGGGAGGCTGATATAGAAGGATGGTGAGTTCAAGAACTGCTTGGGCTAGAGAGTGAGTTCAGGACCAGCCTGAGTCACTTAGTAAGATCCTATCTCAAAATTAATTAATTAATTAATAGATTTTGGAGTGTGGCTCAGTAATCTAGTATGCACAAGGTCCTGGATTTGAATCCCAACACCAGGAAAAAAAGAAAGCTCCAAGATATGACTATTCATCCTGACACACATTCCCACCATGATATACTGCTTTCACCTGAGGCCCAACGCCATTGGTCCACCCAGTCCTTAAACTTGAGCTACACAATCTTTTTCTCATTATAAATTAGTTGCCTCGGTCACACCATTGTAGCAATATAAAGCTAACACGTGACCAAAGGCAAAAATGCAGAGCAGGGGGCCTGTAGACAAGCATCCAGTTGCCTATGTACCTAATTACATGCCTTCCTGCATGTGATTGAGTGTTGGAGGTGATCTTCTGTTGCCACAAAGAATTAGAATGTATTCTTTTATTCTATGAACACATACTGAGTACCTACTGTAGACCAGGCACAGTACTAAGAGCTGGGACTATACCAGTGAGTAAGACAAATTCCTTGACTTCCTATAAGGAGGCAGTTAGTGACAAGTGAAGTGAAAGAAATAAAACCAATGTAAAGTCAGCTTGAGCTGCCTTAACAAAATACCACAGGCAGGGGTTTGAAACAACCGAGATCATTTGCTCACAGCACTGAACACTAAGGTCAAGATCAAGGTGCTGGCTGGATGGGCTTCCTCTGAGGCTCTCCCCTGGGCCGGCAGGTGGCCTCCCTCTCATGTGGATCTGTGCCTCATGCCTGGTGTCTCTTCCCCTTCTTATAGGGAAGCAACCTGTCATGCTGGAGTAAGGTCCCACCTTAAAGACTTCAGGACTTGAAAGGAACCGAGTGGCTGGGGGTAGGTGGGATATTTTAGTCAGAAGTTTCTCTGAGGAGGTGCCATTTGAGCTGAGATTTAAGAGACTTGTGAAAAAGATACTCCAAGAAAACCTGAGGCTGGGGAACCGGCAGCAACAGTGTCAGTAGGGCCTTGGAGGCCACAGGAAAGAGTTTGAGTTTAAGCTATTTCCCATCTCCTGCCTTGTTAGAAAGACAGAAAACACACAGTGATGGACCAGAGGTAGCCCCACACCCACTGAGTCTCCCTATGTAGGCAGGCAGGGAAACAGAGGATGTGAGCCCTCCTGACCAGTCCTGAGTCAGGGCATGTAATGGACCAACTCTGTTAGGTCAGGACTTTTCCAAGAGTTGCTAGATTCATGACTCTAGGGTACATTCACTGAAGAAACAGAAGGGCATTCCAGGCAGATGGAATGTGCGAGCAAAAGTCTGGAGAATTGAAAGGGCTGCAGGTGAGCTCAGAGAAGCTGGGATATGGGGCAGGGCATCCATCATCTGAGCTGGCTATGGCAATTATAGCCATGTCTTAATCTGTTTGCTGTTGCTCTAATAAAATGCTTGAGACTAGGTAATAATGGAAGTTTCTTAGGCTCACATTCCATCTGTCTGGTTCTGGAGGTGGGGATGAACAAGCGCTGGGTGCTTCAGTTGCTCAGCATCTGTTGAGAGTCTTCTTGCTGTATCAGTATAGTGATGGCTTCATTTGATGAGACAGAGCAAGCATAACATCTGGGGTCTCTCTCTCTCTCTCTCTCTCTCTCTCT
>NW_008357131.1:220015-238322 GCF_000622305.1 Nannospalax galili
CTCTCTCTTCTTTTTATAAATATTATTTATTATTTTATTTTATGCATATGAGTGTATTGCCTGCATGTATGTAAGTGCACCTGTGTCTTGCAATGCCACAGAGGTCAGAAGAGGGTCTTATATTCTCCTGGAACTGGAGTTATGGACAATTGTTAGCCGTCCTCTGAATAGAACCCTGGTCCTCTGCAAGAGCAGCCAGTGTTCTCAACTACTGAGCCATCTCTTCAGCCCGTCTCTTTCTTCTTAAAAAGCTATGAACCCAGCCCAGCGTGGTGGCGCACACCTTTAATCCCAGCACTCGGGAGGCAGAGGCAGGCGGATCTCTGTGAGTTCAAGGCCAGCCTGGTCTACATAGTGAGTTCCAGGACAGCTGGGGCTACAGGGAGACCCTGTCTCAAAAAGACCAAAAAAAAAAGCCATGAACCCCAAGGAGGTTCCAGCCTGATGATGCGGGGTTAACAAGGAGATGGCTGAGTGAGCACTTGGGCTGCCGGGCTATGGTGGCTGTTTCAGAAAGTCTGGGGCTCATGTCACAGCTATGAGGCTAAAAACAGCCATAAGGCCTACTTCAGCATTGTGCGGGGCCGACTGTGGGTTACCTAGCCGTATGACACAGTGTGGCTTGGGGATCTCCAGGAGACAAGGCCACCGCAGCACAGATGTAACTTTCATAAACCTTAAAACGTGCAAGTTCTGACAGGAATAGCTCAGATCCCCTTATGAAAGAAACACTTGACCATGCCCCCAACATAATGCAGGTGTAAGGAAGAGAGAAGCCTGAGCGCCAGAACAACCTCTGGATGGACACTCTTCTGGTCATTGGGTCTTCCTGGGAGATGCTTAGAGGAAACCTTGGGAAGATAAAAGTCCTCTTGCCATGACCACCACAGGAAGGGTACTCAGCAAGAGAAGAGGATGTGGGGGCATAGACTTCCAGAGTTCCCTCTCTTCCCTCTTTCTGTGTATGAGTCAGACTCAGTGGGGGAGGGAACTATGGGAACAACTGTGAAATATGTCTAGCAGACCAAAGGCTACAAACTCAAAATTTTAAGGAAATATTATTTTTATTTTTTCTGTGTATGAGTGTATTGCCTGCATGTAGGTAGGTGCACCTGTGTTGTGCAATGCCTGCGGAGGTCAGAAGAGGTTATTGGATCCCATGCAACTAGAGTTATGGGTGGTTGTTAGCCACCAAGTTGGTGCCGGGAATCGAACCTGGGTCTTCTGCATGAGCAGCCAGTGCTCTTAACCATTGAGCCATCTCTCCATCCCCTGCAAACAGAATTTTAAGTTACAAACTTGAAGCAGAATGTCTTCTAGAAACCTCCAATTTTGCTCGTAAGACTTGCATCAACTGATATGTGAAGTCTTTCCACATCAGCAAGGATGTCATCAACTTTTGATATTAACCTCATCAACTGTTGATATCATCAACTATTGGCATTAGCCTCATCAACAAAGCCTCTTCCCAGCAGTGAGCACCATGCCTAGTCAAGTTAACCAGCATCAGCATCAGACTCTGCTCTTGTCCCCTCTGCCTCCATGGGGGTGTCCCCACGGGTTTGTGCTTACAGACAGGTGGATTGTACCCAGCCATCTCCTAGCACAATGCTTCCTGTCAGCTTGTCACTCTAGAACCAGTGGCTCAGGAACCCCAGGGCTAACAGCAAGCAATCTGGAGAAGGCTCCTTGCCTCTTCAACACTACTGTTCCCCAACTTCACTCCTGGTGGCTACTGTGGGCCAGACACTTGACACCTTTAATTTTTCAATGTCTGACTCCTTGATCAACAACTGTGGAGGCTTATAGAGGAGGGATTGTGGTCCAGAGAACAGAAGGGAGTTATTCAAAGAATTGAGGCTCTGGAGCTGGGGAAATAGCTCAGTTGGTAAAATGCTTTCTACACAAGCGTGGGGACTTAGTTCAAACCCCAGAACCCACTTTAAAAAGCTGAGCTTGTGGGGCTGAAGAGATGGCTCAGCAGTTAAGAGCACTGCTGCTCTTGGACCTGGGTTCGATTCTCAGCATCCACATGGCGGCTAACAACTGTCCATAACTCTAGTTCCTGGAGATCCAACACCCTCTTCTGACTTCCACAGGCATTGCACGACATGGGTGCACCCACCTACCTGTAGGCATTACACTCATACACATAAAATAAAAATAATAAATGAATTTTTTTTAAAAAGCTGGGCATGGTGGCATACACTTGTAATCCCAGTGTTTGGGAGACCGAGACAAGAGGCTCCCTGGGCTCACTGACCAGCCAGCCTAGGGAAATCATAAAGTTCCAGGCCAATGAAGGGCCCAGTTTCAAAAAACAAGGTGGGGGCTGGAGAAATAGCTCAGTGAGTAAGAGCACTTCCTGTTCTGTGGAGAACCCTGATTCAGTTCCCAGCATCGTACAGGACTACTCACAACTGTCTCAAGGGTATCTGTCATCAACAGGTATGCACACAGTACACATGCATGCATGCAAGCAAAAACTCATGGACATAAAAATTTTAAATATGTATATCTTTAAAACACAAAAAACAAGGTTGTTGGTGTCCTGAGGAATGACACCCAAGGTTAACCTCTGGCTTCCACACTGCACACATGTGCATGCGCACATACATACAAATATATTTAAAGAATTGAAGTTCTAGCTGGGCATGGTGGTGCACACCTTTAGTCCCAGCACTCGGGAGGCAGAGGCAGGTGGATCTCTGTGAGTTCAAGGCCAGCCTGGTCTACATAGTGAGTTCCAGGACAGCTGGGGCTACAGGGAGACTGTTTCAAAGAGACAAAAAAAAAAAAAAGAATTGAAGTTCTATGAGTTCAGCCAAAGTCTTCATGAAGTCAAAGCTGTGTGCTGCCTCTCACAGATTTTTAGGAAGATTTGTTATGATTTGGGCCAGACCCCAGCGCTCGTGGCCAGTTCCGAGAGCCTGGGCCTGTCTGAGAATGGCATTGGAAGGGTGAAGTTTCTTGTGTCTTTTTTCTGTTACTTCCTCAGTCCTTGAGCTGCTGGTCACAACTCCAGCAGCAAAGCCACCCAGACCTTCCTGCTTAATTAAAAAATAAAATCAAAGAAATAAAACTTTTTATTACGCTTCCCTAATGGTGGAAAATAGTTTCAGGCGTAAAAAAGGCATTCAGCTGGCTACTTCCCAGGCATCAAAAATTAACAGGCACTACATTTTATTCTGAGGAATTAATGGGAAATTTTACATGGTGGTGTAAAATGCAGGGGACAAGATAAAGGACACCATTCTTCAGTAGAGAGCTGGGCCCCTGGCTGTGACTGGGTTTGGCAACCTGCTCTGAGCAAGAACCACAGACTCCCAACTGCTGGGTGCTGTGGGGATGGGGGCTGGAGGGGAGATACAGGAGGAGTTGTGTATGGAGGTCAGAGGACAACATTATGGTGGTGTTCTCTCCTTCCACCTTTATGTGGGATATGGGGAGTGAACTCAGGTCTCCAGCTTTGCACAGTAAGCACCTTTATCCACTGGCTCCAAATTATATTTTTCAAATAAACATTGGTAGTTCATCGCCAGCATTATGTTGATGATGAATGAGCTTGTCCGAAGGGCCTAAACTGGAGTAAAGCCCCACTCCTCCCAGGCTTCTGCCCCTCACAGCCTCACCGGCCCCTTGCCAGATTGCCTGTGCTATTTCTGCAAACATGTCTTTATCCAGGCTGCAGCATCTACAGCCCCTGGATGGCTCCCTAATGCCTCATCTCTCACTGGGCTGGATATCTACAACAGCTGCACCAGCCCTACATTGGGTAAGGCAAAGTCCCAGGACTACTATCCTGGCCTTCCTCTTCTGGGACCACCTGCCCAATTATTCTCCCTCTGTAACCTTGCTCAAGTCTGCCCTCCTGCTGTCCAGGTCTGCTGTCTTCACCTTAGCTAGTGACCTCTCTGTCACTGTCTCTATACCCAACCACACTGGAACCTAAGCCAACCTGGAACTCAGTATGTAGCAGAGGCTGGCCAGAAATCCTGCCTCTACCTCCCAAGTGCTGAGATTACAGGCATGAACTTCCATGCCTAATTTTATCCCCCCCCCCCCTTTTTTTTTCTTCTCACAGTGCTGGAAATTGAACCTAGGACTTCATACAGGGCAGGAAAGCCCTCTCTCTGAACAGTACCTCTCACTAAGCAATATCCCCTGTCCCAGAGTAAGCTGTCTATGCATAGCATCATCCCTCCTACTGCTTAAAAATCACTGGTTTCCTAGGGCTTAGGACAATGTCCCCCATCATTCCTGCCACCAAGCTCTGCCCTACCTGGTATGTCCTCCCCATTTGCCTGCCTTGGATTCCCTAACTCATCTCATCCTTTTTTTTTTTTTAATTTTTTGTCTTTTTGAAACAGGGTCTCCCTGTAGCCCCAGTCCAAGCCTGGAACTCACTATGTAGACCAGGCTGGCCTTGAACTCACAGAGATTCACCTGCCTCTGCCTCCCGAGTGCTGGGATTAAAGGCATGTGCCACCATGCCCGGCTTCCATCCTTTATACCTCATCTCCCAGCCTGGTTTTGCCACTCAGCAGCTCTGTTCAAAATTATGCACTAAAAGGCTAGGGAGATAGCTCAGTCCATAAAGTGCTGACTGTATAAATATGAGGACCTGAATTCAGTCTCCAGAACCTATGTAAAAAGCCAGGTATAGCCAGACATGGCACAGGTCTTTACTCCCAGCATTCTGGGAGAGCTCATGAGGTGGAGGCCAGTCTGGTCTACATAGCAAGTTCCAGGCCAGCTGGGGCTACAGGGAGACCCTATCTTGAAGAAGAAGAAGGGGGGGAGGAAGAAGAGGCACCTGGCAGGTGTGGTGGTATGAACTGTAATTCCAGTGATGGAGAGGCAGACAGGGGCCCTGGGGCCCCCTGGCCAGGCAGTCTAGCCTAATCAGCAGGTCAACCAATGAGAACCCTGTCTCAGAAAACAAGGTGGATGATTCTCAAGGAATGACACCAAGCTTATCCTCTGATCTCCGTGTGCAGACGAGTGCACGTGCGCGCGCACACACACACACACACACACACAAAAGCATGTAATAAGAACCTAGTTTGTGCTGGGGATTCAGTGCTGAGTTTCTGCCCTCAGGGAGAGTCCAGTCTAATGAATGACAAGGATAGTCACAGCTGATTGAAATACTGTTTTGATGAAGGTGCTTACAGGTCTGGTGAAAGACCAATGGCAGCTTCCTGCGGAGGGGAGGTTGAGCTAGGCCTCAAGGAGGCAGCCTTGAGTCACAGGGATGAAAGTGTAGCAGTGTTGGCTTAACAGAGAGCCCAGCATAAGCATGGGCATGGGTGAGGGTGAAGGCCTAGGAGTGTGGTTTCTAACAACCACCTGGCTCTGCCTCTCCCAGCGGTTCCTTTTGCCATAATCCAAGGTTCCGATCATTTCCAAGTCTTCCATGTACTCTCTAGAGGAAAGTTCCTAAGATTTATTTATTTGGAAGCAGACCAGGGTTGGGCCTGAATTGCAGAGAAGGATAATAAAGACTCAGGCACAAGGGCTGGCATGCTGCTCAAGGGCAGAGCCTAGCATGCAGGAGGCCCCGGTTCATTTCCCAGCATCACCAAAGATAAAAAACAAGACGGGAGGGGTAGCCTCTCCAGCCCCCTGTGAGCCTAAGCCAGCACCTCCTCCTTGGTTCTGTGCTCTTTCCAATAATGGTCCTCCCACTGTGCATAACAAGCACCTGCTGGTTACTATCCCAGGTCCTAGGGAAATGGCAGACTCTGTTATCAGCCAGAGATGGGACAGTGACAAGGGAACCACTGCAGCTCCTGTCTGCTCCCAATTTTTAACTGTGCTCTTTAGAATATGGGATAATGGTGCTCTTGCCTGGCCTCAGATACCATTTCTTAGGCATCTGGGTACTTCATGATGGTAGGTAAGCAAAAAAAGTTCACTGTCTGTTACAAAAAAAATGGAAGAAGTCCTAGGGCTTAACAGAATTTGAACCCCCACAAGAGAGTGGGTATGATGGCACACCCCTGTAATCCCAGGATGTGGGAGTGGAGAGTTCAAGCCTGGGATAGTAGTAAGACCCAAAACAAACAAAAAGAAATCCCCCCAAAGAGCCAGACCCATACCTGCCTGTTTATTCTATATCCCAGAGCACAAGGTAGTGCCTGGCACACAGTGGGTGTTCAGGAAACATTGTGGAAGGAAGGAAGGAAGGAAGGAAGAGGAGGAGAAAAAAGTGGGAGAGAGGAAAAAAGAAAAACCTTTGAATAGTTCTTCCAGAATCCTAGGAAGCAAACCCATCTCCCCCTTAGCCAAGCTAGAGATGTATGGGGTGGGGGTGGGGAGGAGCTGCTGTTCATTTTTAACACTTCCATCAAATGACGTCAAAATTCAATTCCAGCCTGAACGTTTTTCCTTTCTCATTTCCATCCTCTGCCATCTTTTTAACACTCTCTGTTGAATTTCCTGTTTGGAGAGGCTGATTGAATGGTGGCTCCGGGGACCTACGACAGTCACTTTAGATGCTTAAGCGTTCCAATCATGCTGCCATCACCCCAGCCTCGAGCCACCTGAGCGTTGGAAAAACCATCTCTTATGAGAGCTGATTATATCTTTACAGCCCAAAATGTCACACTCTAAATGCGGGCTGTAAAAATCAGAATTCTCTATGACTAATGCAAGTCACAGAGAAAGTATTAAGATGCCTATTTAATGGGAAACCGTTGATTAGAAAAATCCACATGCTGGTGAGGTCTGTGGCTGATGTTGTTTGAGAGTCACGAGGTCCAAGCTTGGGAAAGGCTGTGAGATCACTTGGCAGGAGTCAAACTGTCCAATCTCTCAGACTAGTGAATTCTCAGCGTCCTGCATCTGTGGCAACTGAGGATGCTGATGGCGGTTGGAGGGGAGGGGTGGAGTATGCCATTGATTAAGCATCTTCTCTGTGCACAATCTCATGAAACCTTAAGAACAGGGCAATTGGAAGGAGAAGTGGAGGGGCCTAAAAAGGCATTATCTGAAAAGAGAACTGTATATGCAAAACAAGAGAAAGTAATAGAATCAAAGCGGCTTGACTCTGCTACAGCTTTACATGGCAACAGGGATGGGTGCAGATGCAGCTGGAGGTGACAGAAGACAGTCACAAAGAGTCTTATGGACCTTGGCAAAAGCCAGAAGGCCAGAGATGCAAGAGTAAGCTGTCACAGTTCTCCAAAGTGTCATGGGTGATCTTGGAGCCTGGAGCGATGTCTTGGAGGCAAAATCAGCAGGAGTGGGTGGCTGACTAGATGCTCACAGAGGCTGAGGGACGAGAAGATGATGTCCAGAGTCCAGTCTCCAGGGCTTATGCTGGGGACCCACAGGAGGCACAGGTGTAGGTCACCAGCCTGGCAATGACTCTTATAGTCACAGAGCTGACGATGTGCCAGGATAGCGTGAGTGAGGATGCAAATGCATGGCCATGAGCTCCATCCAGCCTACCAAAATCCTACCTACATATGGCTCCATTTGGCCTGCAGAAAATCTTTGAGCTTTCTGGTTTGTCTTGAGAAATCAAAAGATATGACATGGTGGATTGTAAAATCCCAGAGAAGCCAGCTCTGGCTGGGAAGTGGTTGTCATTTGGACAGGGCACAGGCTTTGCCCTTGTCTGTACCATCCTTGCAAGCAGAGGCTGTGTTGGGAGTCACTGCACTTGCTAGGATTTCTCTGGCCACATCTCTATCGGCTTTCAGGAAACAGAGTGGCCTCAGAGAGACAGGATGGCTTGTTTCAAGCAAAACAGAATAACATAGCTCTTTACCAAGACAGGTCCTTTGTAACATGCAAAACAAGGCTGGGTCCAAAGCCTAGGCCAGGCCAGGTACACTTCTGTCACTCAAGAGACTTGCTTTGGGGACTCCTGGTCTAAAAGAGGCAAAAAAGGAACACACAGGAAGAGAAATGAGAGGAAGGTGATAGAAACAGGCTGAGAGGAGACCACTGCTGCCAGGAAGTTAAATCAAGTGAGGCCGAGGGTTTGTGACATACAAGTGCACTCCATGCCATACATGCATCCACACGGGAAGAAGAGTGTAGGCTAGGCATTGTTGCGTACACTCAGGAGGCAGAAGCAGGCAGATTTCTGTGAATTTGAGGCCAACCTGGTCTGCGTAGCATTCCAGGTCAGCCAGAGCTACATAATAAGATCCTATCTCAAAAAAAGAAAAAAGAAGAAGAAGAAGAAGAAGAAGAAGAAGAAGAAGAAGAAGAAGAGGAGGAGGAGGAAGAAGAAGAGGAAGAAGAAGGGATGAGGCAGGCAAATCACTGTGAGATCAAGGTCAGCCTAAGCTGCAGAGTAGAGGAGGTTCTAGGCCAGCTGGGGCTACGGGGAGACCCTGCCTTAATAAACAAACAAAAATGAAACCAAAAAGAAGAAGAAAAAGAAGAGGAGGAAGATGAAGAGGAAGAGGAAGAGGAAGAGGAAGAGGAAGAGGAAGCAGGTGGTTTGTGTGCACAGACACATGTGTGCCCACACATCCTCCATGCATCCACTTATGATCCTGTACTTGTATGCCCTTTTATACACAGAGGTACATGTGTGCACATAGAGAAGAAAGAAATACAGGAGTGTGCAAACATGATTAGACACACAAACACATATGTGCAAGCACCTGATAGATACATGTCTGACAGACTGGCACATGCACAGGTACACAACTTGTTCTCCACTCCAGGATTCCTGCTCAGACCTCTTGAAGCCCTGCCAGTTCCAATCCAGCAATTCATAACTAAATAAAAATGATAAACAATCCCTCCAGATGGCTCTGCACATGCCCCCACTCCTTGTGCTCAGAGGGATGGCACACTCTATGCCAATAAATCCTTGTGTTTGAAAACATTTTTCTTCTTAATTGGCCTGTTTATGGGTAAAATATGTTTTGGGGTATCACTGTGCCAGGGAGGACCTCTGAATGTGGGACTGTGGTGCAGGCGGCATCCCTTCCTTGTGTAGGGCCACCCTGATCCACATCCTGGGAAAGCCAGTCGGGGAGGGCATCCCTGCTGCCAGGCAGGCACCTAAGGCCTCTTCCTTGCATGCTAACTCCCTCTGAGGATTCTCATTACTGAACTGCCTTTAGGGGGCATGAAAGTCCTTGATGGATCCTCTGGACTCACTTCTGTTTCCAGAGGTGAAGGGTGGCACCCCATAATATATGTACCCACCAGACCTCCAGACCCTGTGATTAACATCCCTGGATAAAGGCTTTCTGCAGATGGATTTGGGATTTTAAGATGGCATCCAAGGTAGAGACCCTGAAACCAATGGCAAGTGTCCTTTTAATATGACAAGAGAAGATAGAGGAGGAACTAATGTGAAGATGGTGGAGCAGAGATGGAGGTCCAGCCTAGGACGGCTGAGGGCTGGTCCAGAACTCTCCCCAGAGCTTCAGTCACCACCACCTCAATTTTATGGCCTCTTGAGCTATGAGGGAGTACTCTATTGTTTTAAGCCAGTCTGTGGGCATTTGTTAGAGCAGCCTTAGGAAACAGATCTGGCCTCTTGTTTACACAGGAAGGGGACTGTTATCTCCCAGTTCACCCCAAACCTCCTTTACATTATACTCAGAGGCCTCATTAGCTGCTGAAAATCCATGCCAGATGTGGGAAACTGAGGCCCAGAGAGGATTAGGAAGTCACCCAGAGCAAGATGAGGACCAAAACCTGACCACACTCACCTAGTCATTCCTTCATCCTGAGCTGAGCGGGCAGTGTGCAAAGTTCAGAATAGCCTGGCGCAGGAACCCCCAGGATTCTACTCTGGATCCATTGAGGAAGGGCAGGGAATAGACACCTTGGGGCCTCTGTCTGCTTCTACTGTCAGATGGGCCCAGGATGCTGATGAACCCTTGGAGATGTCGCATTGAGTGTTTAGACTGCACTTCGTGCCAGAGCCACCCCTTCTTCGCATGCCCATTCCACCCAGACAGGTGGGCACTGACATCTATCCCCCTCTGGCTTGGTTGGGGAGTGAGGCCAGAAAGCCCCCCACTGCTAGGATTCTAGCCCAGGGCCTGCTTGCTTCTGACCCACTCAGCTATCCTGCCTCCCAAGAAAGATTGGGCTGCTCCAGGCTTTAAGTGTGCCCATTGGAAATATTGATGGATTACTCCCTCCAGAGCCTTCAATTTTTTGTCTGAACAAAGATGAACATGTTTATATGAAAACTGAGGGAAAAATCAACCCAGAATGCCCTGTCTCATGCTGGGCACCCAGAAAGTGTCCAACACATGCTGGCCTTTGTCAAAGAGAGCTTGGAGGCCCTTGAAAAGGGCCATGGGCCTCTGACTGCAGGTCACTTGACCAAAATGAGGCAGGATGACAGCAGTGTGACAGAAGGCTGAACTGGCAGGTGGAATTAAGCCTTGCCCTGTGCTACCCACAGGACACCAAATCCTCTGCTCGTGACTCAGCCTGGTCACTGTGCTCAGAACCCAGGATGGCCACCCATGATCTGCATGCACGCGTGGGAGGGGGGGAGGGAGTAGGAATGCCATCTGGATTTACAGCCAGCTAAATGAGAGTCTAGCTGACAGCAACATAAACCAGATCATTAACACCAGCCAGGAGGAGGGTTAAGGGCAATTGTGTTGGTGACAATAACGTCGCCCCACCTTTCATAGTTCTACAGAGGTACTGTGTGGAGTCCAGGGTCAGGGTTGTGGTCCATTACCCCTACACATCACATCCCTCCCTCTACTGTTTGCTCATACCCATGGCAGGCAAAGTATCTACACTCTGTATGTCACAAAAGATCCCATTTATCTAAATGATTCTGTTACTTTAATCATTCAAAAACTCAGGGCTGGAGAGATGGCTCAGTGGTTAAGAGCACCAGCTGCTCTTGCAGAGAACCTGAGTTCAATTCCCAGCACTCACATGGTGGCTAACAACCATCTGTAACTCCAGTTCCAGGGGCTCCAACACCCTCGTCTGACCTCCACAGGCTTTGCACAACACTGTTGCACTTACATACATGCAGGCAATACACTCATACACATAAAATAAAAATAATAAGCGGGCTGGAGAGATGGTACAGTGGTTTAAGAGCACTGGCTGCTTTTGCAGAGAACCTGAGCTCAATTCCCAGCACCTACATGGCAGATAATAACTGTCCCTAATTCCAGTTCCAGGGGATCCCTCTTCTGACCTCTGTGGACACTGCATGACATGGGTGCACCTACTTACATGCAGGCAATAGGCAGTACACTCACACACATAAAATAAAAATACTAAAATATTACAGTAAAAGTTTAAAAACTCCCACAAGGAAACAGAGTTTTCCAGACAGCTGGTCAGTTACACATATGAACTCACAGCATGCACAAGTCCCATGCAAGCTCAAACCAGACAAAATCCCAGCATAGACATGGGGAAGTAGGTAAGAAATCTCAACCCAACCTAAGGAACTTTTGGCAACTGATGGCTGCTGGAAGGAGGAGAGATAGTATCTTACAAAGATGGGACTCTTGGTAGATAACCAGGCTCCAGTGGATAGATCCACACTGAAGGACATTTTGGGACACAAATCAGACTCTATAGGCCATATATATGTATGTAGAATACATTAACTTGGTAAGGAAGGTGAGGGAAGGAAAGGAAATCTAAATACCATCAAATTATATTATATGAAAACTGCAAAAATTTAATAAAAAAATTTTTTTGTAAGTTCAAAAACTCGGGGCTAGAGAGATGGCTCAGCAGTTAAGAGCACTGGTTGCTCTTGCAGAGGACCCAGGTTCGATTCCCAGCACCCACAGGGTGGCTAACAATAATCTGTAATTCCAGTTCTAAGGGATCTAACACTCTCTTCTGGCCTCCACAGGTTTTGCACGACATGGATGCATGGATGTTTTATGTAAATGTAGGCAAAACATCCATACACATGACAAATAAAAATAAAAACTCCTGGGGCTGGAGAGATGGCTCAGCGGTTAAGAGCACTGACTGCTCGTGCAGAGGACTTGGGTTCGATTCCCAGCACCCACATGGTGGCTACGAACCGTCCTTAATTCCAGTTCCAGGGGAATCCAAAGCCCTCTTCTGACCTCTGCGGCATTGCACGACACGGGTGTACTCACATACATGCAGGCAATACACTCATACACATAAAATAAAAATAACAAATAAAATATTTTTAAAAAATAAAAACTCCTGTGTCCAAGTGTACTTTTTAAAAATCAATTAATTCAGTTTAGCAGTACCGAGGGCCTACTAAGTGCAGAGACAGTGGTACCAAACACAGAAATACCATTGCTGTTGCTTCCACTGAACTTCTGGTCTGGACCAGTCAGGGCCAGTACCAAGGTTGAAATTCTTGGTTTGGTTTTTCTTGGTTTTTTGTTTTGTTTTTGTTTTTTTTGTTTTTTGTTTTTGAGACAGGGTCTCATGCATCCCAGACCTTAAACTCAAACTCCCTATGTAGCCAAAAGATGGCCTTGACTTCTGATCCTCCTGCTTCCACTTCCCCTGGTGCTGAGATTACACCCATGTGCCACTACACCCAGTTTTATGCAGTATAAGATCAGACTCAGGGTTTCATGCATGCTAGGCAAGCACTGTACCAAATGAGCTACATCTCCAGTTCTTTCTTTGGTTTGGTTTGGTTTTGTTTTTTTGAGGAGAATCTCATGTAGCCCGGGTTGGTCTTGAATTTGCTGTAGCCAGGGATGATTTTGAGCTTCCAGGTCTCCAGCCTTTAGCTCCCAAGTATTGGCATGCATGAGCCACTGCATTATTTTGGGCTTGGGGAGCAGGGTCTCACACTAGGGCTCAAGCCGGCATGGAACTTACTATGTAGCCTAAGCAGTCCCCCTCACCCACAGCCCTGTAGCCCGCCCTGTCCACCCACCTGCTCCTCACAACCTCTACAAAATGGGCTGGAGAAAGTAAGGATTGAACAACACTGCTGTTGCTTCAGTGGCCTTCCCTCTTCTCGGTCCTCGTGGACACATCACACATCCCTCCCCAACTGTTGGGAGGACCACTGGGAGGGCAGGCAAGGATGAAGGGGTGAAGGCGGGGAGATTAGAAGGATGGTGAAGACTGCCCAGCAGTCTGGAGAGGAGACCACCTTCTCAGGCTGCTGAGCGGTGCTGGCCTCACTGCCTGGGAGAGGGCGCCATCTGGAGGCCACCGGGAGCACTGCGTAGGGCCCTCGCATCCCAGAGAGGGGCGTGTGATTGCTGCAGCTTTCTGGGGGCCCCTTAACTCCCTATCTTCCAGCGACTCCCAGCAGAGGTCATAGCTTGATCCAGTGGTTTGGAAGTGCTCTTTGGACGTGCTCAATGTACAGTAGTTCAAGTCTTAACGTGAGTTAACCCTTCAACCCGTCAATTAGATCCCTGAACAAGACCTAGGGAAAATTATTGTTTCCACCTCCGTCACAAAGGCATTTCACTAGGAGAGATTATTTTAGACGTGAGAGAGCAGTCTCAGATTTTACTGAAAAAAAAAAAAGGCAGGCATGATGGCTCAGCACTTGGGAGGCTGAGGCAGAAAGACTGTGCAGGAGTTTGAAGCCAGCCTGGGCTAAATAATGAGTCCCAGGTCAGCATGGGCTAGAGTGAGGCTCTGGAGAGAAAAAGTAAAAATAGACATGGAACTATGTAAATTCCTGGGCCCCAGTTCTGACCCATACAGGAATCTGCATGTTGACCTGGGGAGAATCTGCCCACCCCAAGATGAGGCATGGGAAGGGAGAGGCACACAGGGACTCACCCTGCCTGGAACTTGGAACTTGCGACTGTGACCACGGGAAGTTTAAAGTTGGAATGACAGGTTTTTTGGTGGTTTTTTTTTTGTTTGTTTGTTTTTTTAAGATAGGTCTCACTACACAGCCCATGCTGGCCTGAAACTTCTGCTTCCCAAGTACTGGGATTACATGAGCCACCATGTTTGGGGCTGACCAAGGTGGGTAGTAGGACCAGGGAGGCAGTTGCTGAAGTTGCCCAGGTCAGAGACAGGGCAGGTGATGGGGAGGGTGGGGGAGAAGCAGATAGAAGAGAACAGATTTCAGAGGTGAATTGTGAGCTTAAGCTGGCTCAGCTGTAAAACAAGGCAACAAAAACTTCCCTGAAATAGACCTTGTGTTGGTTAAATGGTGAAGTGCCTGTTCTTTGTAAGTGTTCCCTCCATGATCACTGTTCTTACAGAGCTGCTGTTATTAAAAATCAAGTTCAGGCCTGTAGTGCTGTGAGGTAAACAGGATCAGCAAGGCCAGGATGCAGCTCGGCAGGCAGGCAGGAAACACTGTGGGCAGATGATAGGCCTGAGTGAGAAGGGAACTGAGTTCTTAGTACTTGCTATGAGGCTTGAAGCTCTTTGGTGCCTCATTTTCCTCATCTTTAATTCATCTCATAAATATTTACTGCAGGTCTATTGACAGTCATTGCTCAAGTCCAGAAGCAGAGTAGCCCCAGCCCTTTGCCCATGCTGGGAGGTAGATCCTCCCACCTTCACCTTTTCCCTGGAGTCATCACCCTTCTATGTTGGCTGAGACAGTGTTCCTTCCCACCAGCCCTCCCCAGACAGGGGCTCTCTTCCTGAATTTCACTACACCCATTTCTCAGACCCTGGAGGCAATGAGGAAGAGGCATGATGGTGGTGGCCTTTCTAACTTTCCATCATACCATGACTTTGTGAGGGCTGGCACAGAAGCACTCAAAATATCTTCGTAGGGTTGGGCTTGTAGCTCAGTGGAAGCACATTTGCCGAGGCAAGGTGCTGGGTTCAATCCCCAGCAAGGAGGGAGGGTAGAAGGAGACAAGGACAGAGAAAGAAAAAGGAGAAGGAAAAGAAGGAGAGGGAGAAGGGGGCAGAGGAGGGAGAAAGAGGAAAGAGGATGAGGATAAGGAGGGGAGGAGGAAGAGGAGGAGGAGGAGGAGGCGAGGCAGAAGAGTGGAGGTTGTGTCCAGGAGAAGAAAGGCCAAGGGGCTAGTACTCATGTTCTAAGAATTCTTGGAATTCTGGGTAAGAGGAGCTGAGAGATAAGAGTGGGACCAGGTCACAGAGAGACCACACTGGCTTTTCTGAAGACCTGAGCCTGTCAACCTTGAGTCCTCTCCAGTGTGGACCCTGCTAGGTACCAAGGAGCTTGTTTAAACTGAGCCTCTCGGGTCCCCACTCTGTTCTGGGACTTTTTAAACAGGCCTCCTGTGTAATTCTAAAACATATTTAGTTTTTCAACTACAGAAAAGGAGAGCGTGGAGGTGAACTGGCAGGTTTGCAAAAACTATCTTGACTCCATCTGCTTTATGGAAGAAACTGGAAGCATTAACCGTGTGACTGGTTTTTGTGCTGTGCTCATGGTGAACACTGCTACTGCCACCTGCCCAACAGCTATGCCCCCTTCTTCCCGCTAACAGAGACTCATTTTTGTCTAGGCTTTGAAGCAGGTGGGTGGCAAGATACTCATAGGAAACCCCTTAGGGGAGAATCCTGGTGGACTCCTTTGTACACCTTCCACCTTCCAGACTCCCAGCAGGAAGTAGCCCTGTGATGTCATGCACCCAGGCAGAGGTGAAGGTAAGGTCAGGTGTTGCTCCCTCCATTGTTTGTCCCCGACAGTGCTATGTGATGTGAAGCAGGGCTAGCTCAAGCCCAGGAGCCGAAGTTGACAGAAGAGGAGGCAGGGCTTGGTTTTATTGTTTTGAGAGTCTCAATATGCAGCTCAAGTTGTTTTCAAACTTGTGGTCTTTCTGACCTCAGCCTCCTCAGTGCTGGAATTACAGGCACATACTACCATATCCAGCAAGAGACATGAGGATGTGGTTGAGCCACTACTTCAAACCCAGAACCCCCACACTGCCACTAAGATTTTTTATCTTAGTGATTAGATCATAGCCAGAGGGCAGGGACTCTGTTACATGCAAGCTCAGTGTCTTAGACAGTGCTTGGCACACAGTGGGTGCTCAATAAATACCTGAATAAATTTAGAATAAATGTATGTCACTTCTGTGTGTTGGTTGAGTCTTCTGTTGTTCGTACCCAAGAATCCAGCATGGTAACATCTCACCAGCCCTGAGAACTTCCTATGGGCAGAAAAGGGGCTAGGTACTGGTGAGCATATACCCCACGGGCCCAGTCACAAGGTATACATCTCATAGAAATGAGCAGCTATTTCTTGGAGGAGTCCAGGCCCTGCCCTGGATTGGTCTGTGTCTGCCAGAGCTGATGGTTATCGGGGAGCTCCACTCACCCAGATCTAGGGTAAGAAGCCCAAGGCAACTGACAGGAAGATTCAAGAAGGCCCATTCTGGATTTCCCACCCCAGAGGATGATACTGCAGATGAACAGCATAGTACTACCACTACATTCTTCATGAGGTGGACAGAGCCTGTGACATTAGCCAGACTCCATCGCCATCCAAGTCATGAACCCTCAAGTCAGTCATCAAGTCCCAATTCTGAGTGTGGCAGCCCTGGGAAAAGTCATGAGGCATTAACAACAGGGCATGAACAACTTCACATAAGCAGATGGGAAAGAGGGACTCTGGGAATGCAGGCAACTTGTTCTGGGCACAGCGAGGACAGTGCCTCACTCTCTTAAGATGTTTGAGAAGCTAGGGAAGCTAGGGGAGTGGGGATAACCTCTCAACACTGAGACTCTGCACGACACAACCAGGGATGAGCATGCAGAGATGTCTGCTGAAGGTCCAAGCATCCATCAGACTCTCAAGAGGGCACAGTAAAGAAGAGTGGATGAGTTAGGGAAAGTTACATGTGTTAAGGTTCAGATAGCCCTGTCCCCTCACCAACAGGATCCCAAGGACTTCTCATGCTCCTGAGAAGAGGGAACCTAGCTGATAAGCACCTTGGCCTTTGAAGTCAAGAGAAGCAGACTTTTCTCCACTGTTTGGCCAACACAGCAGGCTTCCCCTTTGATCTCTAAAGAGGACACGTTTGATGGAGTTTTAGCTATGCCTCGGTGCCTCATCATCCATTCGCTCATTCTCCGCCAACTTTTTACCTATCAGATGGTGCCGAAACCTGGTTCTTACTTCAAGGGACCCGCCTGGACTTCTCTAATGCCACTAACTTGGCTCTCAGGTATACTTCTTTTCTCTCTCTCCTCCTCTCCCCAGCCCTCTGCTTTGCTTTCACCTCTTTCTGTCTCTCCTCACTGGTAAACACTCTGCCTTGCCTATTTCTTTTGATCTCCTTTCCCACTGATTTTCACCACTCCCAGACAACACTGTGGTCTCCGTGATGGAACTGCTTCATCCATTCCCTACCTCAGTTCCCCCTCAGCTGCTCACCACCGGCATCTTGCCCCCTCCCCCACTCCTTTGCCATGGGCCTGCAAGGTCTGCTGTCTTCCATCCTTTTTCCTGTATTTATCCTCTTCCACTGCCTTTCCTCCTCACTTTACCCTGGATGATTTCTGATACTGTTCAATCCAACACATGCAAATGCTCTGTATCCTTCTCCTCTCTCTCCCCCTCCCATACTAAAGCTTTCTACTCCCTGCTGTGTGCCTGCCTGCCAGCCCGCCACGTGTCTGACCTTCCATGCATGATTTAAACCTGCAGGACCCCAAGCCTTTTTTTTTTTTTCCTTCCTGCTATTCACCCACTCCAAGCAGCTGCCAAGAGCCAAGATTGCCAGCTTGCCTGCCCTGGGGATTTTCTTTAACATTCTAATGAAATGAAGTTTCCAGCTGGGCCCATTCTTAAATTCTCTTATAAATTTGGCTAAAAACCCTTTGGGGGACCCTTTCTCCCCATTTTGACCCAACTAGCCTAACCCAGCTGGGCAACTTTGCTGAAACATTTAAAGAATTTCAGGTGGCTTGCCCCATTGACAAAGGAGAAACATTTTAAAAGCCTTTTTTTCTCCTAAACTTTTTCTCAGACAAAGGGGCTTGAAATTTTGATCTTGGGCCCTCTTGGGCATCAGACAACTGGTACTCAGGCACCTACTTTTCTAACTAGACCTAACCATTTTAAATTTCACTATACATAAAAGGTCACAGGCACTGCTCAGGAGAGTCATATGCTTTCAGACCAACAAACACTGATTCATATGCCCTGTTCCTTCTGCTGCCCTCATGAGTTTCCTTTCCAGCATAGCTACTGTCTACAAAGTAAGAGCTCCTGAGAACTTGGCTTCACATTCACAGCTACAATGGCTGGTGAGAAACATAGACTCTTTCGATTTGCTTTTCTATTTAGGTTTTATTCATACATACCTGAGGGTACTTTCTTCTTTAATATCAAGCCTAATCTACTGGTACCAGGGGTGCCCAGGATTCTCTTGCAATTTATTTTTGTTTTTGTTTCTTGATGTCA
>NW_008357131.1:238514-238721 GCF_000622305.1 Nannospalax galili
TATATTTTAAAAGAAATTAATTTTAGATTTTGACATTGTTTGAATGACACCTTTATCTGGTAATTTTAAAGAATTATTTGGATTTTAACATCTTTTATATGGTATTTGCTAATTTTTCTAAAACTGACTATTTTAAATTCCTACTGTTTTGCATAGTATATATGTTAGTTTCTAAAGGGAACTTGAAGATTTTCTAGCCATCTGCCT
>NW_008357131.1:239475-241998 GCF_000622305.1 Nannospalax galili
ATATTTAGTTATTTAGCTCTTAAAAAGGAAAAAGATGCTACCTCAAATCTATATGGAAACTTAACTCTTTCTTTAGGCCACTAATTACCTATACAAAATGACATCTAAGCTGGTTGGGTAAAATCCTATTTGCTGAATACCATTTTTCATTTTTAGTTTACTTTCATGGTGTTTTAAGATGTATTCATTTTGTTTGTCTGCTTCAAAGGTGTTTTAGTTTAAAAATGATCAACCACATTCTCAACAAAGACTATATAACTAAATATGTATATACATAAGTCAACATAAATTTATGCTTCTTAAAATTAATTTACTTGGTATCATACTAATTTTTAAGTAAAATCTGATACAAACTAAAAATGCTAAATTAACACCAAAATATATTTTTCAGCCAAAATATTCTCTCTTTAATCTACAACATGGTTCCTGGTACTAAAATATATGTTAAGTACCTCTCTCCCTATCTCTCCCCCTCTCTCTCTCTCTCTCTCTTTCCCTCCCTCTCTCTCACCACTGCCCTTCTGGGGCTCTACCAAACCTCTACTAAACCATCACCCTCCTGGGGCTCATCTTCCCTCAGCCTCTACTAAATAAACCTCAGGATTAACTTGTTCCACAAACTTTCCTCCCTTCTGGGAGGAAAGTTTTTTTCCACTTTTCTCCCATCCCATTCCTTGTCCTATGTCTCCATCTACTGGCTGGTCACGCCACACTCTCATTGCAGGGTTTTCTGCTCCTCTCACTTGCCTCGAAATCACACGTGTGTCAGAAACCCCTTTCCTTTCTCTGGACATAGGATGCTATTTCCAGAGATAGGAACACGCACTACTTCCTGTCCAGGACAGGATCTTGTCTTTCCTCTCCCTGATGATCTAATTGCGGGACACCGCCTTCTGGGACTTGGAAATAACTCGAAAATAATAACTCAAACCTGAGCAACAAATAAAGGACGCTTTGTTTTGATGCCTGGTTCTCCTCGCTCTCGTTTTGCGTGACCGATGCCAAACCCCTTTTCCTCCTACTCCCTCCCTATCTCTCTCTTTGTCTGCTGCGTTTTCCTGCCCGGACTCACGATCCTGCTTCCACTCCCTATGGAAAGAGGATTTTGTCTCCCATCTGCTCGGTTCTGTCTCTACCTCCTACCTGCTTGCTGGGTTCTTTCTCTATCTCCTCTTCACTCTGTACTTAATCTGTCACTATGGGAAACACCCACTCAAAGTCTCAGGGTCTCACACCTCTTGCTTGTTTTCTTAAATCCTTAAAACAGCTAGAACTTTTGGATACAATCAGGCCAAAACGCCTGAAGTTCCTGTGCACCACTGCCTGGCCTCAGTACGAGTTAGATAATAACTCTGTTTGGCCAGACACTGAAACCTTAAACTTCAATATTTTGAGATATTTAAAAAATTTCTGCCATTGTAAAAGCAAACAGTCTAAATTACCATACAGCCAAGCTTCCTTCGATCTCCATGCTAATCCCTCCCTCTGGGTCCCATGTTCTTCCCCTCAGGGCCCTCCCCCTCCCCCTCCCCCTCAGCTTTTGATCCTACCATAGCCAATGAACTGCCTCCGATTAGGACCCATCCCCAGCCTCCTCCTGCTCCCCAGCCTGAGGCACAGCCAAGTCCTCCTCATGCTCTCCCCTTGCTATTCTCTCCCTTGCCTCCCATTCCAGGGCCCAACCCAGCTCCCCTCCTTTCTCCCTCTCAAACTCCTGCTCCATGCCATGATCTTCCCCCTCTCTGGTGCCGCTCTAAGTCCATCACCCGCTCTCCTTCCACTAACTCTCCTCTACTTGAGGAAATCCTTGCCAAATATTCCCTAGTCTCCCCTAGTCTGGCTTCTAGCACAAATAACCCGTTTATCCCTCCTGTATCTAACTTCTACTTTGATTCCAGACCCCTGCCTCCAATACCCTTCCCATCTCTCCCACTCCAACAGTTATAAAGTCTGAACAGGGTTATAGCACAGTTTTCCCTGATTATGCTGGAGGTTGTAAATGTCAATTTGATAATGTTTAACTATGTACCAATTGCTTTTTTCCACCTAAAGCAAGGCTTTGGTAGGCCACTGTCTCTAAACTACATAAAGTAAAAGATTTACCTAAAAACTTATAAAACACAATATGTACACGGGTAATATTAACTTATTACATTATCTTATGTATATAATTTAGATTCCATGTTCTTTTAATAAGATGATACTACACAGTACTTTCTTCTGAGTCAAACTACTATCTTCATGACTTCAGCTGTGTCCACTTAACAAAAAATCATCACAATTGGACTTGCTGACTTGACTATCGTATATTCTTTAATTGAAGGAGGAGTAAACAGGGTCATTGGACCCTCACTTAAGTATCCAGCTGTTCTTCCCAGCCAACTGTATGTAATTTTACCCTAATTACATGGTCTCCTGGACTTGGGAAAGACTAAAGTATATTATCTAAAAAAGGCTAGGAAGGCTTGCTCTATGCTGGGTTAAGGCTTTCCAATGTAAATACTCTCAGGTCACTCATATACC
>NW_008357131.1:243287-245493 GCF_000622305.1 Nannospalax galili
ATTATATATATTTATAATTATATAATTTATAATGTTATTATAATTTATTTGTTAATGTCATTATGTCTTAAACACCCAGAAGGAAAGTATAACCAAAGAGTAAAGTGATTAGTATATTTCTTTAAGAGTTCAAGGGATTACGCTTCACAGACATTGAACTTAAGTCCCTATAAAATGTTATTTGGACAATTATTTCTCACTGATGATTTTGTTTGTAATCACAAAGGGCTGCTCAGATGTAAGACTTCAAATCTTGGTCTGCAATACTGTAGTGCTCACCTACAGCTAAGGGAGACAACCCACTATTGTTCCAGCCTAAAAAATTAAATGAAGGAAAAAAAAAATGAAATGATGGCTAAATTTGTTTTCTCTCCCTATCTAGAAGCCTTTGAGAGGTAACTGACACTGATTCTAGCCACTCCAACAGCTATCAAAATGCTTGAAAACAAATCCTGAGCCCATCACTCTTGAGTTCAGCCCCAGAAAAAAAAAGAAAAGAAAAAAAGAAAAAGAGCTATTACCTTGGTGCTAACCATTGCTCCTTGCCTTTTCAGATATTTTCAGGACCAAATCCAAAAACTAACTCTTACTAATTTTAATCAGTTGTTACTTTCCTTCCCTCCACAGGTATACAAGCACCTGTCAACCATCAAGGACCCTGTTGAGATGCATGACGAGGGAACCCCCGCTGTCTGACCGACCCCTAATCCAGTCCCCACCCCACGTCGACCCTGTCTAGCAGGAAGTAACAAAATGACATCGGTGCCCCCTATCCTATAACACAAAAGGCTGGAATGTTAAGGTTCAGAGAGCCCTGCCCCCTCACCAAAAGGATTCCAAGGACTTCTCATGCTCCTGAGAAAAGGGAACCTAGCTGATAAGCACCTTGGTCTTTGAAGTCAAGAGAAGCAGACTTTTCTCCACTGTTTGGCCAACACAGCAGGCTTCCCCTTTGATCTCTAAAGAGGAAGAGTCCCGCTCTCCCACTCCCCCCCACACCCAACTTAAAAAAAAAAATACATCTCCCTGCCTTCTGCAGGAAGCAGAAGCCTCCCTTTTTAAAAGACCCCAGCTCAAGTCCCGGGCAGACATTTTCCATGCCCAGAAGGGAATCTGTCCCATGTGTTCCTTTGCTAATAAACCCTATTTTGATGGAGTTTTAGCTGTGCCTTGGTGCCTCATCATCCATTTGCTCGTTCTCCACCAACTTTTTACCTATCAACATGGTGACCCAGAAAGGGTATCTGTGTCCTTACTCCTAGTCCCTGCCCTATACACTTCCTGGCCATGAGAATGCCAGCTGGGATCTTCCCCTGTCTGGCAGTGACACCATGATTTCCAACAGACAGAGGTTCCCTGTTGGAACTTCCCACAGGTGCTGGCAGATCCTGAGGCTGCACAAGAACTAGCTCACTGGAACTGGCCCCAGAGGATCCCCAGGCAAGGTGAAGGCCACAGTTCTATGACCTCTGGAACCTTACAGATTTCTAGGAAGAAACACTCTGCTGTTCACTCATCATACAAGCCTTTTGTGTTTCCCCAGATGTCACTGGACCAGTGTTGGCTTAGAGAGGGTCAGCTCCCAAGGCACATGAAATTGATTGAACAAAACAGCAAGTATGAAAATTAATCGAGATATTTAATAGACAGTGCAAACCATAATTTCATCTGAATATAAATGTATGCACATGTTTCCAATGAATTATCTATCAATTATCACAAACAGCAACAAGGACCTTAGTGCTATGTTAGAAAACTGTATAGCTGGAATTTCATTCTAACAATCTTATTTGCAAGAGAACATATCCACTTCAAATCAGTGTCACAAACTCCAAAAGACCAGGGGAGGGGGAGTGACAAGGGCCAGGGTGGGAACACAGGGTTGGTACACAGGTGACAGACAGAATCACAGCTTTTGAGGAAACCAAAACCAGATGTGTTATTACAGCTAAGGACAAGGAAAAGCCTATGGCTTTAAAAAACAACTTTTCGGCCAGTACCATACAAGTCTTACAAAGAGATGTGCAGCAAGTTAACTGACTTAAAGGACACAGGCTACATTTTCAGGTCATTTCAACTGCAGTCGACCCTTTCCATTAAGGATTCAGCAGTGGAGTTAGCGTAGTCCAGAAGCTCAATGTTGGATTTGCAAATACAGTTTATTTTACAGAAATTCAACATTATAAACAGCAGGCACCTCCCACCC
>NW_008357131.1:245517-255180 GCF_000622305.1 Nannospalax galili
GCCCGCCCCTGGGCACAGACCATGCTATGCAAGAGTGAGCAGTGATGCGGCCTACTGCTTTGGAGTGAGAGTCGAGTGATGGAGGCTGCCTGCACCGCGTCCTGCCTGCCCTGCACACGCACGTGACTGCCTGCCGCACAGGCCACCAGAGTCTGTCTGGGCCCAGCCTGTGCTGGGCCAGTTACATAGATCCGGCCCAGTTCTCCAGTTCCTTCATGTCGTCATCTTCCTCTTCCTTTTTCTTGGCTGTGTGGAGACAGAAAAGGTGATTTCAGAAGGCTGGTTGTGATGCTGTCAAAACCCTCTGGCTGAGAGCTGGGTTGGGCTCCACTGTGACACAAACAGCACTGTCCTGCAGCCCCTCACCTTCTGCCCAGCAGCTCCTCAGGCTTACAAATCACTGCCCAACATTCAGGGACTCCAGACACCTTCCACAGCAACTCCCTTGGGGCAGCCATTATCAGAAGGGACTGTTCCACACCGAGGGTCCCTCAGTCCTAAAGCACCCAGGGGTGGACAGAGGGAGAAGAGTTTCCCAAGGGAAACAATCCTTGTCAAGCCAACTCTACTTGGAATTGCTTAAATGCATACTAGGAGTTTGCTGGGCAGGCCACTGACTACTGAGGAGCCTCTTCTGTTAACCCATAGCAGATAGAGAGGGTCATGACCTGATCGCACACTCTACCCAGGCTCTTGGCTCAACAACTAAATTAATGGCTCTGCCTTTTCTAGGAGCTCTGTGTGGAAGACTTCTACACGGGGTGAAATATGCCAAGAGGGGAGAAAGGCAAGAACTGTGCGGAGGAAATGGTTTTACAGCCAAGGCTGTTTCCTCCCCTCTCTGACTGAGGGTTTGACAGGTGTGCCCAGCACAGGAGACTAGATGGTGCAAGACCTGACGTACACTTAAATTCTCACACCTTTGCACAGTACCCAGAGCTTTCTCTTATTTAGTGATAAGAAAAATCATTCTAGAATAAAGGCTTTTAACTAGGGCAGATTCCGACCCCCACTCTCACAGGGGACATGCAGCAATGTCTGGAGACATTTTACTTAATACAACTCAGCATGGCAGTGGTTACTACTGACATCTAGTGAGGGAAGTCAGGGGTATTGCCACAGGGCAGTCACCATCCCCACTGCAAACTCCCAGAATTATCTGGTCATGTCAACAGCATTGAGGTTAAGAAATTACGTCCTAGAGAAAACTAGGAAACGGCAGACAACGTTGGCACTAAGGCCATTACAACACAGCCTAAATGGCCCAGTACCCAAACAGAAGTCAACTGACCCTAAGAGCATCTCCCTTCTCATGAAGCCCAGGTGTTCTGACTCTGTGGGAAACACTCACCAGGTTTGGATGGCAAGGCTATAGAGGGAACATTTGGTAGAGGGACTGTTTCGGGTCCACTGATCTCCAGCAAATTCTTATCTAGTTCCTCCTGTTCCAGTTCTTCTAATTCCGCCATGAGTTCGTCCTACAGAAGGAAACAAACTGAGAGCTCTTCCTGGAAACCCAACCTCGAAGACATGCCTCCCAACTGATGCTCAGTGAACTTTATCCTCTGAAAGTCAGAGGGGAAGTGAACTCTAGGTTGAAGACTCCCTGGTGCATGTATGTGTCAAGCCCTGCCCTCCCCTGCCCTGCAAGGAAGGACTCTTTTTTTTTCCTTGTCTTTTTTTTCTTAAATTTTATTATTTTTATTTTATATGTATGTGTGTATCGCCTGCATGTAGGTAAGTGCACCTATGTCATGCAATGCCCTTGGAGGTCAGAAAAGGCTGTCGGATCCCCTAGGACTGGAGGTATGGACAGTTGTTAGCTGCTATGTGGGTGCTGGGATTTGAACCCAGGTCTTCTGCAAGAAAAACCAGTGTTGTTCTTAACCGCTAACCCATCTCTCCAGCCCCCCTTGGATTTATTTTTATTTAATGTGTATACAGAATGTTTTGCCTGCACATATGTTTTAAGTGCAATGCCTGTGGAGACCAGAAAAGGGCGTTGGAGACCCTGGAACTGAAGTTATGGACAGTTGTTAGCCACCATGTGCATGCTAGCAACAGAACTCAGGTCCTCTGCAAGAGCAGCCAGTGCTCTTAACTGATGAGCCATCTCTCCAGCACCCCAAGTCTCTGTTTACTTTTTTAAAATTTTGAGGCAGGTTCTTGCTAAGTTGCCCAAGCCAGCCTTGAACTTACTCCACAGCCCAGGCAGGCCTTGAACTTGTTATCCTCCTGCCCTACCCTCCTGCACCATCCAGCCTGACTCCATTCCTGTTTTATTTTATAATCTCAGAACCAGATATCCTGAGTAAATTCTCAGGAATATTTGCTGAACTGATATGAACTTGGTTTGCCTGTCCAACTTCAGCCTGAGACTATGAAATCCCTGATGCTGGAAGCTAAGGACCACAAGCTGACTTCTCATTTAGACAATGGGAACCAGAGGCACGAGAATTCAGTTCAGCAGAGAAATGCTCACATTTGGGGGACTCAAATCTAAAGCATAATCAAGTACCTTCCCTAAGAAGTAATTCAAGGCCTCAAACTACTACAGCATCAATTGGTAGATGATCTAGAAGGATCCCTGAGAGATCAGAGGAGTGTTCCATCCTTGGCTTCTCCTTTACCTCATGTCAGAGCTAACTGAGCGAAAACCTTGTAAGTGTTAATAGGCCATGGTCACCTTAGTTGCCCCAGGTTGAACCCAGGGCCCATCACAGAAATGCTCAGAGTCACTGCTTACTGAAACCAATATTGTCCAAAAGCCTGCCAATGAAGGTTCCTTTGCTGTACCACTCCCATAACAGCATCTCTTAAAATCCACAATCTGATGGGCACTCACCTTTAATCCCAGCACTTGGGAGGCAGAGGCAGGCAGATCTTTATGAGTTCCAAGCTAGTCAGAACCACATAGTGAGACTGTGTCTTTAAAAAAAAAAATTCAGAATCCAAGGAAATGCACATCATGCCCTATTGATATCCAAGTTTGGAGGTTAAGAATCAGTGATTTCCAAGTCATATCACTGTCTGAGAACCTTTAATAACACATCAAGAGATAGCTTGGCACCACTTGTGAGGCTCACACGATCTACTTGAAGACACTCACCTCATCAAACTCTTCTCCAAAGCCTACAGGTTTGGAAATAGCTGTGGAAATCTCCTCTGCGAGTTCTTGTTGGTCAGCAATGTCCTGCATTAACTCATCGACTTTATCAATGTCCCTTGAAATGAAACAAGCAGATTATCATATTAGTTAAGACTGGTCTAGGAGAGTGGAACAGAAAACCTGTGTACAATCTGCTTCTTAGCCCACAGTTAGTAACTACCCTCTTGAGGAATTAATTGTCATTATTGAATTCCCCTTTAAAATTGAGAATTGCTGGGCATGGCAGTGCCTGCCTTTAATCCCAGCACTGAGGAGGCAGAGGTAGGTGGATATCTGTGAGATCTAGGCCAGCCTGGTCTACATAGCGAGTGCTATGGCCCTGGGGAATGGCTGGGTCAGTAAAGTAATTGCTTTACAAGTCTGAATACCTGAGTTTCTTCCACAGAACACAAGAAAAGGTGGAAGGAGAGACTCAGATTGGCCTTTCCCATCTCTTCAAATCCACTTACAGCTCTTCTACCAGGTTCAAAAGCAAGGCAAACACACACACACACACACACACACACACACACACACACACATCTTGGTCTTTTTTTGAAGCAGGGTCTTCCAGTAGTCCCAGCTGCCTGGAACTCACTATGTAGACCAGGCTGGCCTTGAACTCACAGAGCTCCACCTGCCTCTGCCTCCTAAGTGCTCAGACCCAGCACACAGATTTTTATAGTGTCAATTCTGCAAATATGTAATTATTCAATATGATCTACAAAGATACTTCAAAGTATACTCAGTATTTACTACTTCTGAGTTAGGTGTCAGGAAAACAGAATAAAACAGACGTGGGCCTTCACCTGAGCAGCCCAATCCAATGAGAGTGTCTCTCAACATCACCTCATCTATGTAAAGCAACTCTCCCTGCACCTCATATTTCTAGAGTACAGAACAGCAAGATTTTTTTCAGTAAATGACCTGCTAATCAATATTTTAGTGTGGTTTATAGACTGTTAATAAATACTCAACTCTGCTTTACAGCACAAAAACAGCTACAGACAGTATATAAATTAATGGCATAACTGTGTTCTAAAACACAGGCTTACAGATGGCATTTGCCTGTCCTAAGCACAACTGAGTAGCTGAACGGAGCAGCAACAAGTGCTCTAGCCACCCTTTAATATCGGCTGCAAAGAACCTAACAAATGCAGAATTTTTTCATGGAAAATCCCCAACTTGGAGCCTAGCTACTTCCTTGGTCTTTAATTACAACTGGAAAAAGGCCACTGGCATGCGACGTCGCCATCTGCATGGAGAAGGAAGGACTGCTGAGGCAAGAGCACTGCTGAGAAGACAGCCACGGCCTGGGAGCGAGGGAGGAGGCACACATGGCTCCAAAGCAGACCTAGGATTCAGAGCCCAGATGGACCACGCATGCCTGGGCCTGACAATGGCAGGAGAGCCATAACCACAGGTTCTAATCCCAGTCCTATCCATGCTCATATATAACTCAGGGCGGGTGGGCCCCCCTCCCTGGGTCACAGGCTTTTCCAGCCTGATAAACAGAGGAGTGGGTGAGGGGACCTTCAATGGGCTTTTCCCAATCTGAAACCATGCTTATCGCAGTAACCCAGAATCAAACCCAAAGTATTTTTTCATTCATGAGCTCTGTATGGAAACAAAAACGGAAAGATACTTAATTCACTTCAGGAGTTCCAAAAAAGAAAGCAAATTACAACAAAGTCAGGTCCTTGAAGGATAATCCAAGGCCATGGCCTATGCAATGTCCTCGCCCTGGATGTCCCTTCACCAGCATGACACATACATGTTGTCGTGGGCAGCCTTCATGGCCTTGGCGGCGTAGCCCATGTTCTTGAGCACCTCGGTGTTGGTGTTGGCGTTCTCCAGGGCCTCCCGCTGGAACTCAATGGTAGACAGGGTGCCATCGATCTGTGCCAGCTGCTTCTCATACCTCTTCTTGCGCTTCAGCGCCTGAAGGGCCGCTGGAGGGAAGAAAACAGGGTTTGAAGAGCCTGGACATGGCGTGATGTCTGAGAGGGTACTTAGCACTTCCCCCAGGAGTACTGCATCTCTTCAGTTGCTGCCTCCATCATGAAAGACTGATAATCTCTTCTACACAAGAGCACACTCAGTCTTCTTAGAAAATGCAGACTTCACATACCTCACAATATAGCCAGGGAAGAAGCACACAAACACAAGTTTTTATTCTCTGACAACCACATCCACCACCAAACCAAAGCACTGGACACACACCCAGGGTAAGAACACACTCTGGGGTCAAAGTGCATTTCAGAGACATAGGTGAGTGACTGAGCTTCCCTGCTCAGTTCGCTGGAAGTAGTAAAAGAGCTAATACCTAGAACCACACAGCACATTAGCAGAGCAGAACCAACCAAGCCAGCCACACTGCTCTAATTATTATGAAGCCATTCAAGTACCATTTCATGCCAACTAAATAAAAAAACAATAAATGACTGTACCAAATACAGTATCAGTCTGGGTTAAAATGCAATGTCACACAAAGCCAGTATTTCTGTAAATTGCTAGACTTCTGAAAGCAATGTGGCAACACAGAACAGTATGAATGGAGATGTTTCTGTCTCTGAGCCGGTAATTTTCTCTGGAAATTAGACAAAACCAGAAAGCCCATGTCTACGACGGCCACTATAGCATATTCTGTACTACAGAACACACAGAATTTCACTGAAGATGGACCTCCTGCCACAATCAAGTGACTCTCAAGTCTTCTCAGGCCAGGCACATTTCTCACAGGTGCCCCCTTCTCAGTTCCTTCCTCCCAACCCTCCCCACCTGCGGCTCAATCAGGAATATAACTTGTCTACAGAAGGGGAGAACACCTATTTAGCCCTAGTCAATCTGTGGTACTGAGGTGAGAAACAAACAATTGTCTACAGAACATTCTAGAGTCTAGAGGCTGCTGAATGGTGGCCACATCCTCATTTCTCCAGTACAGGTTATGGCTCAGAATCCCCTAACCACAGCCTAATATGGAGACTGATGAATCCAAAAGGAGAAAACTCACCCAGCTCATCTGCTGTGACGTGGAGAGGAGACAGCCCAGCCACTCCCAGACCTCTTCTACTGTTTCCCCCGACATGACAGTTCTCAAGAAGGAACACCATGATGACAGATTGGCCTTGCTCTTTGGTGTCCTGAGTTTATCAGTTTATGGAATTATTATATATAGTTGGCAACATCATGAGTTTTAAAACTAAAGCTATTATTTCCCTACTGACATCATTAGAAATGCTTTATCTTTTCCTCTGATGTATTCTTCCAGTTAGCAGTGACCCCTTGTATGTCAAACTCTAAGCTTCTCTGATACTCACCTCTATTTCTAAAATCTCTCAAGCCATAAACTTGGAAGCAAATACCAAATACAGCAGGGAGGTAAGGAAACAACTCCCAATGAATAAAATGATGACAACACTATCCATTTTTTCAGACCAACATCTAACACAATGACTGGAATACAAGAGGAGTTAATATTGTCAAGCTGATTCTTTAATTCCATCAAACAGTTCTATCTTAACACTTAAAGTAACTATGTTGTTTCATTAAGTGAAAAAAAAAATTTTTTTTTGGTCTTTTGGTCTCCCCGTAGCCCCAGCTGTCCTGGAACTCATTATGTAGACCAGGCTGGCCTTGAACTCACAGAGATACACCTGCCTCTGCCTCCCGAGTGCTGGGATTAAAGGCGTGCACCACCACACCTGGCTGCATTAAGTGAATTTTTAATTTAATGATATTTTCAGCTTACAACAGGCTTTCTGGTATAATTGGAGAGCATCTATCTACATTCTACCCAGGATTCTTCAGGAAGGGTCCACCTCTCCTTGCGGTCTTCTTGGCCCATGCAGAAGAACTCTGACAAGTCCTTCACTTGTATGTGTGCTGAAACTAGGGAAAGGCCCCCAGTAAAGAGCCTGGCCCCTGGGCCTCCTGCTGTGGGGCTTACACACCTTGTTCCTGCAAGCAGTGGACTTTGCAGGCTGGTGCCTGGCAGGGACTGTTAATGACTTTTTTCTCCCTGCCCCATCTGAGGTATTTCTGAACTAGCTGACAGTTCCAAACAGAACAGGCTGAGAAGACATCCCCCAAATGCTTCACAAGTAAAGTAACCCTAAAAACTGCCAATGGTCAACATCTGGGCTGTAAGAACATGTGTGAACATGTATGAACCTAAGTAGTCACAGCATCCTATATCTCCAAGTGTTGGGCACTGCACTGAGTAAAACTTAGGGCAAAATGAAGGCTTTAGAGGAGCCAGATCCCACCAGTCAAATGATACTCTGAACACTGACATGTCAAAGTAAAACTTCCTTTACCCTAACTGGATTTCTATTTGGGGTAAGGGGAGTCTGGCTTAGAAATCACTATACAGCCCAGGCTGGCCTTGAACTCTCAGGAAATCACCCTGCCTCAGCCTCTCAAGTGCTAGGAGTACAGGTGTGAACCACCATACTCAGCTCCAACCAGATTTTTGATCAGAGATTTGCTTTTATATGTAGCCAAAGTCCAAAGGGCCCAAATTCAATGTTTACATAAATGAAGTTGGCTTGTAATGCCAACTTTTCCAAATTCTGGATGGTTGAATTAAAGAAACAACTACTAGGCCAATGAGGAGCTGTTCATCTAAGCCAAATATTCAAAGAGGAGGCACCCAAAGAAATCCCATTCCTGCCAAAGAACTCAATGTCATTTGTAAACACAGTGGCTTTAATAACTGGAATTTAACCCTACCAAGAGAAGTTTAAGAGGTTGCTTTTAGATGGGAAAAAGTAGTCCTTGGAATCTCCGTATATAATTATGCCTTTCCAGTTCCAAGAGAGTAATTACAGCAGCAATTACAGAATCTAATAACCAGCTTTATTGGCTCTGAAAGCTGAAGCAAAACCAACATCAGCCATATTGGAATAAACACTGGTCTCCAGAGAGTTGCTTCATTAGACCCTCCCAACATCTATGACGAGAAAGCTATGAAGAGATACCCTAAACAGGCAGAGAGGGCAATGGGACATTCAGGACCAGAAACCCCTTCTGCAAGGCATCTGTAATGACAACAGAATGCAGCACGTAGGACTTCCTTTCTCCTAAGCCAAGGTCAAGTGGATTCTCTTTGAAGAAGAAACAGATCTGTCTGCTGTGATCTGCCCCAATTCAGTACAGGGGAAAACAGCCCAAAGCATTTTAACAGATGCTCAGAAGGCATGGCTGCACATTCCCCATGGGCTCAAAGAGCCTCAGCGTGGAGGGAGGAGGGTCTAGTAACAGCTGTCTCTTAAGTGGATGCCAGTTGTCTGCAGCCTTTTCAAAGGCCATGATCTATAACTGAAGGTACCCAGAAGGCACAGGGTAGGAGAGAAGCAGGGTACAGTATACTTCCTTCCCACTTAGCATAAACCACAACACAAACACCAACACACTCCAGAGGACACTTCCCCCAAAAGGCAACACACAACATGGAAGTGAGAATCTGAAGAACACCCCGCAGCCTGGGCACGCAGGCAGCACCCGAAGGAACTAAGGGAGCTTGCTTGTCTGCTTCCCACCACCGCTCTCGCTCTCGGCCTCCTGCCTCATTCTGCTGTAAATCAAGTTGTTTAGGGTGGGGCTGGGGAGATGGCTCAGTGGTTCACAGCACTGGCTGCTCTTCAGAGGACCCAGGTTTGGTTCCCAGCATCCACATGGCAGATAACAACTGTCTGTAACTCCAGTTTCAGGAGATCTGACACCCTCTTCTAATCTCCACAGACATTGTACACACAGGTGCATTTACATACATGCAGGCAAAACATTCATACATATAAAATAAAAATAAATATTTTTTAAAAGATAAAAAAATTTTTATTACAGTGAAAATGTCCATCTGGAAGATATAATAATTATAAATATATGCACCTAACAACAGAGATCCAAAATACTTGATTCAAAACCTGACAGAATTGAAAAAGGAAGTAGATTGTCCTCTAAGAGATGGAGACTTTAATAACAGGTAGAACAGGTGACTTTCTTTTTTTTTTTTTTTTAAATAACTTATTGAGAATTTCATACATGCATATAAAGTGTTTTGATCAAATCCACATCCACTTCCTCCTCTCCAACTCCTCCCATATCTCCCCATCACTTTTTTTCTGATAACTTCATGTGCTCTTTCTTCTTTTTTTTTTTAATGGGGGTTTTTTGCTACTCTAACATTACCCCCTCTGAAGAGGTAATCCTAAAATCTTTTAAGGATTAGATAAAAGCTCCCAAATACTTTTCACATTTTTGGCCTTTGGAACAGAGTATGCTAAGAGGCCCAAGGACAGTTTGACTTTTAGCCAAGAAACTGGCTATTTTTCTTTGGGGTCTTTTTTTAAAAAAAAAAAATTTATTTATGCTGGGCGTGGTGGCACATGCCTTTAATGCCAGCACTTGGGAGGCAGAGGCAGGCGGATCTTTGTGAGTTCAAGGCCAGTCTGGTCTACATAGTGAGTTCCAGGCCAGCTGGGGCTACAGGGAGACCCTGTGTCAAAAAGACA
>NW_008357131.1:255344-270371 GCF_000622305.1 Nannospalax galili
CTGGAACTGGAGTTAAAGACAGTTGTTAGCTGCCATGTGGGTGCTGGGATTCAAACCTTGGTCTTCTCCAAGAACAGTGTTCTTAACCGCTGTGCTATCTCTCCAGCCCTTCTTTGGGGTCTTTTTACCCTAACTTAGCCTAGCCAATTCCTACCTCCTATTCTTATCACACCATCCTCTGAAGAGGATACGCAATTTGCGGATAGAGAATCAGGATGCAGACTGCTCTGGCTTCTTCCATGCTGAATAATTTTTAAAAAATAAATAATTTTTTTTAAATCTTTTAAAAAGATGTTCAGGGAACCCTCAGCTAGGAGACCACATCAAGTCAATTATCATTTCCCTCAAAGTGGGACAGGAGGCTTATCTGTCATTCTGCCCTGTGTACAAAACAAAAAAAGACAAAATCGAAATCACAAAGTTAACCCAAGTCAAAGAAGCCCATTCTCCTGCAGGGACAGCTATCAGTAACCACTTATACCACATGGCATCAGTGATTTCCACCAAACCATGACTGGCTAAGAGTTATGAGCTTGACCTCAAGAGCAAAGGGGCCTTGAAAGGACTCTTAGAAGTACTGAACTCCAACCCCTCCATTGGATAGCTGAGAAAAATGAAGCCCAGAGAATGGGCACAGCCTGCCCAGACTAGAGTCCAGAGCTCCAGTGTGTGTGCGCGTGTGCGTGCATGCGTGTGCGTGCATGCGTGTGTGTGTGTGTGTGTGTGTGTGTGTGTTTGTGTGTGTGTGTGCCTGCAGAAGACAGAAGAGGGTATCAGATCCGCCAGAGCTGGAGTTACAGGCCAATACAATCTGTCCAATGTTTGTGTTGGGAACTAAACTTGGGTCCTCTGCAAGAGCAGCAAACACTCTTAACTGCTGAGCCATCTCTCCAGCCCCTTTTTAAAGGGGCCTTTTCCATTTCTAAACTCTGCCCTTTGCAAACCTGTTTAAAAGCTCATGCTGACACATGGAATAAGTGGAAAGTGACACAATTTGCTTTCCTAAGTCCTCAGAAGCAAAAGAAGTCAGGCATGCTGGATCACACAGTTAGCTAGGAGGCTGAGCCAGGAAGACTCCTCCAAGTTTGAGGCCAGCCTGTGTTACATAGTGAATTCCAAACCAGCCCGGGCTCTAGAATAATGCCCTGTCTTCAGAACAAACAAAACAAAACAAAAGGAAATAAAAGAGCTGTCAGTCTACCTGGATCAAGGACATTTTCCCTAAATGGGTGCTGCTATCTGGCCTGCAGTTCCAAAAGGCTGAGACAGGGTGGAGTTCTCATTTCCCTACTCTGTAGAAAGGCAGCAGGAGCAACATGGGCCTTCAGGACTAACAAAAACCCTCAGAAACCAAGTCCAATGGGATGGCTCGGCAGCAAAGGTGCTTGTCGACAAGCCTGACAATCTGAGTTAGATTCTGAGGACCTACATGATGAAAGGAGAGGAACATATACACACATACACACACACACACACACACACACACACACACACACACACACTAAAAAATTCAAAAATTCAAGTTCTCAGAAGTGAAAAGGCAAAGCCCAGAGAGGCCGTTCTCTGTCTGCTATAACACACCCCAGGCTCAGCTGTAGAACACAGGTCTTATTCTGCAACAGCCTTGGAATGCTGTCCCCAACTTTGCGGTATTTATTCCCACACAGCTGGAGAGTTCAGGACAGAGGCACAGACACATTTTTCCGAGAGGCCTCATTCTCTGTGATGTATCTCCCTGCTCCCCTAATTTGCTCTCCTGGAGCTAATGCACTCCAGAGATGGTGAAATAAGTACTTGTGTATGACCAGGAAATGGAAGTCCAAAACCCTGCTGACTTCGACAGCAAACACACAGGGAGTACAGTATTCACTGCAAAGAAAATTCTAGAGAAAAAGAAGCCTCTTATCTGTTTAACAGGAACAAAGATGAAAGAAATAAACCCCACATTAACAACCTACCAGAACATTAAACCACCCCAGAGGCATTTAAACAGCACATACAAAGTGTGTTTTGTATGAAACTCCTGCATGGTCAAGCACGCTTAGAATATGCTGGGTTACATCACATTACAACAGTGATTTTGGGAGTCCAGGTGTCCAGCTTCTAAGTCTAGCCCTACCATTATCACCCTAAGTCAATTACTTAATCTCACTAATCCTCATGGTAACAGCACCAATCTCATGATGTTATTTTTAATCTCACTAATCCTCATGGTAACAGCACCAATCTCATGATGTTATTGTGTGAATTAGAATGAGGTATGTATGTGACACACTGAGGAGTAAGTACTCGGGAAATGTCTGTCATTGGTATGTGTACCTGCAGGACTTCTCAGAGTCTATTTTAACAGGAAAACATAATCTGATCAAGATTCAAAAAGAAAGAACAGAAACCCAACAGCATATGTTCACATACACACAAACACATAAAACACCTGAAAATCACAGCTTGGGAAAGACAAATTTCAAATTATCCTGAGGCAGGAGAGACAGCTCAGCTGGTAAAGTGCCTGCCCCACAAAAATGAGGATCTGAGTTCTAATCCCTAGCACCCATGTTTTTAAAAAGCCAGGCACATCTGTAAACCCAGTACTAGACATGAAAATAGGCAGATCTGAGGCTGGAGAGTTGTCTCAGCAGTTAAGAGCACTGGCTGCTCTTGCAGAAGACTTGGGTTTGAGTCCTAGCACCCACATGACAGCTAACAACCATCCATAACTCTAGTTCCAAAGGACCCAACACCCTCTTCTGACCTCCACAGGCATTTCATGACATGGGTGTACCTACCTACATGCAGGCAATACACTCATACATATAAAATATATAATAAATAAAATTTTCTGTCTTCTGTGGAGGACAGAAGAGGCTATTGAATCCCCTGGAATTGGAGTTATGACAGTTGTTAGCTGCTATGTGGGTGCTGGGATTTGAACCCAGGTTTTCTGCAAGAACAACCAGTGTTCTTAATCACTGAGCCATCTCTCCAGCCCCTAAAAAATTTTTAAAAAGAAAACAGGTAGATCCTTGGAGCTCATGGTCAGCCAGCCTACATGAGTCAATGAGCTCCAGGTTCACTGAAAAACCCTGTCTCAAAAAAGGTGGAGAGAGGGGCTGGAGAGATGGCTCAGTGGTTAAGAGCACTGACTGCTCTTGCAGAGGACCTGGGTTCAATTCCCAGCACCCACACGGCGGCTACGAACCATCCTTAACTCCAGTTCCAGGGGAATCCAAAGCCCTCTTCTGACCTCCGCGGCGGCATTGCACAACACGGATACATGCAAGCAATACACTCATACACATAAAATAAAAATAAAATATTTTTAAAAAGGCGGAGCGTAATTGAAGAAAGTACTTGACAATGACCCCTGACCTCCACACAAGTGTGTACACATGTGCACACACACCTTGATTATTTTAGTCAATACCAGCCTAGCTATCCCCTATCCTGGTAGGCTGAAGCCTACCAGCACTGGGGCATAGAGGAAAGGAGCATGGGGCCGGAGTCAGAATCTTGGCCCTGATGCTGACTGAGAATTAGGTAAGTTACTTCACCTCTCTGAATGTGTTTCTTCAGATGCATGGCCAGATGAGGAAAACAATCTCTATGAAAATACTGGATGAACTGGGCATTCACTCCATTTTGCTGGCTTCTTCCCCCTCTGCCTCTATTTCCTTTCCTGTGCCCAACATGCTGTCTAGGATAACAAGTATGGTGACTGGCACTTTACATACTGGCTTTTTGGGGGGCGGAGGGGGCTATCTATAATTCCAACAACCATTATAGGTAGGTACTACTATTGTCTTCTTGACAAATTAGAATATTGAGGTACAAAGAGTTTATCACCTGCCCAAGTCATACAGTTAGTAGCTAGCCACAGGGGTGGGGATATAGCTCAATGCCTAGCATGCATAGTGCCCTGGGTTCTAGCCCAGCATCAAAGAAACTAGGTGTGGTGGGGCACTCCTGTAATCCTAGCACTTCTGAGGTAGACACAGGAGGATAAGAAGCTCAAGATCATTCTTGGAAACTAAGTGAGTCAGAGAAAATGTGACACTGTTTCAAAAGTAAATAAGGGGCTTAAGAAATGGCTCAGCAGTTAAGAGCACTGGCTACTCTTGAAGAGGACTGGGGTTCAGTTCCCAACACCCACATGATGGCTAACAACCATCCATAACTGCAGTTCTAGGAGCTCTGACACCCTCTTCTGACTGCCTCAGGGGCTGCACACAGGTGGTGCACTTACATACATTTAGGCAAAATATATATACATTTAAAAAAATACTTGTATCTTAGAATATAAATTCAAAATTATCTACTATAATTTTTGAATATTGTTTACTTACAAAACTGTATTACCAAAGTTCAACAATAATGTAAAATTTGTCCCTGTCCCTAGAATGTGAGTTTGCCACTCACTCTCTTTCCAAATTCTCCACCTATAAAGTCTTTCAATGTAATCATGTTACTTTTTTCTTTTAATATTTTATTTACTGTTTTTATTATATGTGTATGAATTTATTGCCTGCATGTATGTTAAGTGCACCTGTGCTGTGCAATGCCTGAGGAGGTCAGAAGAGGGCATTGGATCCCCTGGAACTGGAGTTACAGTTGTTAGCCACCATGTGGGTGCTAGGAATTGAACCCGAGTCCTCTGCAAGAGCAACCAGTGCTCTTAACTGCTGAGCCATCTCTCCAGCCCCTTGTGTTACTTTTTAAAAGAAAGCAATGCTAATAAAACATTTTCTACATAAAAAAGCCAAAAATGTTTAAAAATAAACAAATAGTGGGGCATGGTGGTACAAGCCTTTAATCCCAGCACTTGGGAGGCAAAGATAGGCTGATCTCTGTGAGGTTAAGGCTGCCTGGTCTACACAGAAGTTCCAGGTCAGGCAGGCAGCTGGTGAGAAGGCTCAGCAAGTAAAGAAGTATACCGCTAAGTCTGATGACATGAGTTTGATGCCCAGCACATGGTAAAAGTAAACAATTGACAAGTTGTCCCCTGACCTCCACACACACCACACCATGGCATGTGTGCGCAAATAGTGTTATATATGTGTGTTACATACATATATACATGACAGCAGCAGGTGGATAAAGCCAGGCTGCCAGTCTGCAAAGGGCCCACTCTTTCTCCATGGAGAACAAGTGGCAGCTGGCCTCCTTCTTCCTATTGATCTGAGAGCCTGATTGCCTTCCCCACCCCAGACTCTGGCACCAACGGCATTGGGGGGTTGGGGGAGGTGACTCAGTCTGGCCAGAAAAACTACCAGCTGGAAATTCATGAGAGCAAGCAGTAAAGCTTCTAAGTGAATGAAAAAAAATTCTTTCTAGTGGATTTTAAATTGGTTTAAAAAGCACATATGATAAAATCCAACCATGTTACTGTCTATGTAGGTTGATGATTCCACTGAGCTGGGAATTTGCAATGAGGTACTTTCTAGACCTCAAGGAATGAACATCTTCCCTGGCGCCCATCCTGTGTCTTCCCTAGACCAGAATTCCTGACAGGCAGAACCGACTTCTCTGTGCCTGTGACAGCACTGAGGCTTGGAACAGACTGGGCCTGTTCTATCTCTGACACTCGGCGCCCTCTGTCTTCTGGCCCCATAACTGTCTCTAGAGCATTTCTCAAGGCCTAATATGATGTTCTCTCTGTCTGGAAGGGCCATGGCTTTTGGGAAGAATTTAGTTTCTCAAACTTTTTGTCAATAACTCTTATTTTTCTCCATGTCAATTCCCAGTGTGATTCCTACAATTTAAAAAAAAATATTTTATTTATTTATTTATTTTACATGTATGAGTGTATTGCCTGCATGTATGTAAGTGCACCTGTCATGCAATGCCTGAGGAGGTTAGAAGAGAGCATCAGATCCCCTAGAACTGCAATACAGATGGTTGTTAGCCACCATGTGGATATTGGGAATAGAACCCAGTCCTCTAGAAGAGCAGCTAGTGCTCTTAACTGCTGAGCCATTTCTCCAACCCCAGGGGATTCTTACAATTTTGAGACCAAAGGGTCCAGTGGTTTATCATCAAGGGACAGTGAGCCTGGAACATCAGCTGTGACTGCATGTGGAAGGAGGTGGCAGGGACTTGGAGTAAGAGGACTGTTCCAAACTGTGACAACAGGAATGGCCCAGGCCACAAGAAAGAAGAGGCAATAGTCAAGGGAAGTTGTCCACCAAAGAAAATTGTGCAGAGGCCAACATGGCTGACGTGTCTTGATGTAGCCTGGCTACATCAGGGTTCTGTCTGGGCAGGAAAAGGGAGGGTTTTTTTGTGTGTGGTGGTTTCTGTGTTAGGGATGGAACCTAGGTCAAGTGCTCTATCACTGAGCCACATCATGAGGAAGTAGCTGTTGCTGATAACTCACTTAGGACAGAATGGAGAACTGGGATCTTGGGAAAGAAAATAAGCAATCTACCCCATCTACTGACGGCCATGCTTAAACAGCCTGTCTTCTCTGCCCAAAGCCAAGGTCCTTTCCTCTTTGCCAGTCAGGCTGAAGTTCATTTAAAGAGTTCTCAGAGATTAAAACTAAGAACTTATATAGCCCATATATATGTCTTGGCTATTTCATGTCTTAATTAAAAGGTATCTTAGGTAGATATGGTGATATAAGCCTGTAATCTCAGCACTCAGGAGGCTGAGGCAGGAAGATCTTGAGTTGGAAGCCAGTATGAACTACAAAAGTGAGACCTTGTCTCAAGGGCAAAAAAAAAGTCCATAAAAACAGACAAATGGGGGCTGGAGAGAGGGCTCAGTGGTTAAGAACACTGGCTGTTCTTGCAGAAGACCGGGGTTTGAATCCCACATGGCAGCTAACAACTGTCTGTAACTCCAGTTCCAGGGGATCCGACAGCCTCTTGGGCATTGCACGACACGGGTACACTTACCTACATACAGGCAATACACACATACACATAAAAATAATAAATAAGATATATATATATAAAAAAACAGACAAACGCTGGGTTTGGCAGCACACATCTGTAATCCCAGCACTTGGGAGGTGAAGGCAGGAGGATCAGAAGTTCAAGGTTATCCTTTGCTACATGATGAATTTCAGTCTTCCCCCTGCCAAAGTCTTAATATACAAGTTTATATTTGTATATTTTACCCCCAAATCTAGATTTGGAACTTCCTTTGCAAATGCACACTATCTGACAACACTGAGCCCACTCTGCAGCCTGAACAAGTCCCTGGAGCTGAGTAGCAACCACCTATTCATATTCTCTTTCTCTTTCTCTCTCTCTCTTCCTTCCTCCCTCCCTCCCTCCCTATCTATCTTTCTATATATCTACCTTTCCATCTATCTTTGATTTTTTGTGACACGGCCTCACTGTATAGCCCAGGCTAGCCTTGAATTCTTGCTCCTCCTTACCTCAGCCCCCCAAGTGCCACCCATGCCCAGTTCTCCAGCAGGGGCAAGTGCTTTCCAGTTCACCAAAGAGCCTACTGCTGCCCATCTGCTATCTGACCATTCCTGTAACCTGGATATTTAGTTTACATCTAGAAGAACTTGTAGGAGTTATCTTGGCATAACCACTTGCCAGTTATGGTTATGCCAAATTGAAAGCTAAGCAACCTAAGTGTCATAAAAGTTCAACAACTTGCTTGAGGTCACAAAGTGAGAGGTAATAGACAAGAATCCAAGCAAGGTGCTCTAACAGACAGCACTCCCTCCAAGTCTCTGACAGACCTGTGCCAACAGCACTTACAACATGCAGTTTGTGGTACTGCATATGGCACCTAGTTCCAACTGTGCCATCACCAAATTAAGCCACTAAGTAAGACCTTCTCACTTTGTAGAGCCTAAGCCTCTCTAGGAAAGGCAATGGGGGGGTTATAGATAAGATATTCTACCCCAGAGCTTCCCCCAACTGAAACAACTAAGAACTCACAGAATCCTGAGATTTCCACTAACAGATTCAAACAAACATAAAGGTAAATTTTTTCTGACTGACCTTGTATGATCCTGAAAATGTAATTAACATTATACTCCACTTCCTGAGTATGTCATATATCAAGTTTATTTTGTGCGATGAAATCAGCAGCCTCTCTTTCATTTTGACTGATTTTACAACCTGTGTTAGAAAGATCAGAAACTCCTTCTAGCCTCTGAACTGAGCCTCTCCAGCTGGGTAGAGGAAGTCAGCACTCAGATTTAATGCTGGCCACAAATGTCACCCAGGAAGAAGCAAATAAAGTCAGATGTGAGCCCAGATGTCTTCATGCCCCATCTTACAAAATTCTAGCATAGCCAGGCGTGGTGACGCATGCCTTTAATCCCAGCACTCAGGAGGCAGAGGCAGGCGGATCTCTGTGAGTTCAAGGCCAGCCTGGTCTACATAGTGAGTTCCAGGACAGCTGGGGCTACAGGGAGACCCTGTCTCAAAAAGACCAAAAAGAACCCCAAAAAACAACCCCCCTAAAGTTCTAGCATAGCCACACCTCTGAAACGCCTCTCCTGCTCAGGGGTACTTTAGCCTGGCTCCCCTGTTGCACAGCCATTTCTTTCTTTTCTTTCTTTGGAGACAGGGCCTTAATATGGAGTCCAGGCTGGCCTTAAACTCACAATCCTTTTGTCTCAGACTCTCAAGTTACTGGCATTACTCACGTGCACCATCATCCTCAGACTCTCAAGTACTGGCATTACATGCGTGCACCATTTTTTTTTATCTTTTTGAGACAGGGTCTCCCTATAGCCCCAGCTGGCCTGGATTCACTATGGAGATCAGGCTGGCTTTGAACTCACAAAGATCTGCCTGCCTCTGCCTCCTGAGTGCTGGGATTAAAAGCATGGGCCACCACACCTGGCTTTTTTTTTAAAATTTAATTTTACTTTATTTTATGTGTATGAGTGTATTGCCTGCATGTAGGTAAGTGCAACCGTGACGTGCAATGCCTGCAGAAGACAGAAGAAGCTGTCGGATCCCCTGGAACTGGAGTTAACTGACAGTTGTTAGCTGTCCTGTGGGTGCTGGGATTTGAATTCAGGTTTTCTGCAAAAACAACCAGTGTTCTTAACTGCTGAGCCATCTCTCCAGCCCCGACACTTGGCTTTTTTCTTTTTGGTCTCATATAACAAATCTTAAAAGGACAAACTGGCCGGATGTGGTGGCGCATGCCTTTAATCCCAGCACTTGGGAAGCAAAGGCAGGCGTATCACTGCGAGTTCAAGGCCAGCCTGGTCTACATAGTGAGTTCCAGGACAACTGGGGCTACAGGGAGACCCTGTCTCAAAAGGACAAAAAAAAAAAAAAAAAAGAGGACAGACTGTTCCTAAGAAAACTGCGCCCAAAGTAAAAGTAAAAAAAACTTTTATAGGAATATAGAAATAAATAGTATCCAATAAGGTAAAATTTACATTTGAGATTCAACCAAAACTCCCAACTGTGGGGAAAACAAAAAACAAAAACAATAAAAAAAATGGGTAATAACCAATGTAAAGAAAAAATTAACAAGTTGTTAAGTAATGCAGAACTAATATAGATGTCAGAATTAGAAAAGATGCTTTATTTTTAGAAAGGGTCTCCTGTAGCCCAGGCTGGCCTCAAACTCACTATGTAGCCAAGGATGACCTTGAACTTCTTACCTTCCTGCCTCTACCTCCTATACTGTGAATACTGATGAACTCTAGGCACGCAGCACTATACTCAGTTTATGTGGTTCTGAGGAGCTAGCCCAGTTTCATGCATACTAGGCAGTTATTCTGTCAACTGAGCTGCATTCCCAGCCCCAGCTAAGATAAGTTATAACTGTTATAACCTGGGCGTAGTGAGACATGCCTGTTAATCCTAGCTCATGGAAGGCTGAGGCAGGAGGATTGCCTGTTACATAGTAAGTAAAGGGCCAACAGCCAGGGCTACACAGCAAAACCCTCTCAAAAACAAAACAGGCTTAACTATGCTCTTGTTCAAAATATTAAGGTGATGGAAGATATTTTTAATGAAACTGAGCTTCTAGGAGTCACAGGGCAGCAGAGATGTGCAATGAGTCATGAGAGAGGTAAGCACAGGGCATTGCAGGAGCCCAGAAGAGGACAGCCTAGCTTCAGAGTTATCATACACTTTACAGATGGAAAGAGAAGCCTGGAGGCCACAAGCAGGAGACCTCAGAGGTACAAATAAGCTAAGAGAGAAACTCAATACACTTGTATGCTTTGTTAAGAAGCTGCTATTGGACTTTTTCCCAGGGTTAGTGGGAAGCTATTCAAAGATTCAAAACAGGACAGAAACGTGAACAGATTTACAGGCAGCAAGAACTCTCTGGCTGCTGAGGGGAGCAAGGACTGGCAACCACTACAATGACAGGGAGAGTTTGGATTTCAAGGGCCTGAATTGAGGGGTTGGAAAGGAGCACTTGAATCTGAGAGACACCAAGGACAACTTCCTAGGCCTGTGTCACCCATCATTTAACATGAGAAGTCAGGCTAGACTTTCAGGCTCCTAGCTATGGCAGACAGGTGGTAGAAACAACATTTCTTAGACCAGTGACTCAGGGAAGAGAAGCTAGGACTGGGAGAGAAAAAGCATTCTCCAGGTCTTTCTGTGGGACTGTGGGTTTCTAAACTCAAATCAATTCCTGGCATTTAAATTCACATTCTCTAAATCTAGTTAATGAAGATGTAATCCAGGGACTTCTGCCAAATTTTTGCTTAGTTTAGTTTTGTTTAAAATACAACCTTGGGTCTGGAGAGATGGCTCAGCAGTTAAGAAGACTGGTTGTTCTTGCAAAAGACCCAGGTTTGAAACCCAGCACCCACATGGCAGCTACAAACCATCCTTAACTCCAGTTCCAGGGGAATCTGAAGCCCTCTTCTGAGCTCCGCAGCATTGCACGACACGGGTGCACTCACTTACATGCCGGCAATACACTCATACACATAAAAAATAAAAATAAAATATTAAAAAATAACAAATTTAAATTTTTTTTTTTAATTTTTTTTTAAAAAAAGAACGAAATAGAACCTTTTGAAACACAACCCAGGCCAGCCTGGAATTTGTGGTCTTCCCATCTCAGCGTCCTAAGTGCTGGGACTACAATGTGTGCCACATGTCTGGCCTGAATCTTTTTTCATAAAACTAGTAAAAGGAGAGGATTCAAAGGTAACCTAAGGATTACCATTTGTGTCTATGTATATCAGGAAAAGCCAGGCTTATCTGTATCTGAGAGACCACCTCTAAGTCTTATAACCGGACATCTCTGGGAAAGCATTGGGTGGGAGGCAAGGTCTTTTTCAAATTGTTACCATTTACAATCTTGAAAACAACAGAAAAAAATACAAATCAAAAAGTAACAGCCAATTTCTTCCAGACTAGAATGGAAAAAGCTGTAATTAACGCTGCAAACATTTACCTAAAACAACCTATCCTTGGCACTGGAGCTGTGTGGTCTGGTTCCACCCAGTGTAATAAAAGCACAGACAGTTCCCCTACAAGCCAGGCCCTGGAGATGCTCTCAGCCTGGGTGACTACCTTCTTGGCTGGGATAGAGGAAAACCGCCTGCCCTTCGTTTCCGTTCCCAGGCTGGGATGCACTGTTCCTTTTCCGAATGGCTTTTCTTCCAGCTGAATCCATGCCAACAAAAGGCCCCTTCTAGAAGCCTGAGCAAGCATGAGAGTGCCCTGGCAGCCGAGAAGGCAAGAGAGCTGGGGCTGGGAACATTTATGTCCAAGTGGAGAAAGAACAATGTCAGCAGAAAAACACTTCTAGCATGTGCAACTGCTAGAAGAGTAAAGCATGAGTCCAAACCTGCCTGTCCTTTCAGAATCAGTTGGGGGGCGGGGCATCACTTCCTGGCTCTCTTCTAGGAAAAGACAGCTTTGCTTGTTCCACAAAAAGATGAGGCACCTCAGGCTCCTGAAACCCTGCTGTAGGTCTCCTCACGCTGCATGCAGCTTAAGGAGAATTTGGCACCCCTAGAAGGCGGGTGCAGTGTCTCACTAACCCCAGAATCCCTACAACACAAAAAGTGCTCAGAGACAAACACTCCCACGCACAGTAAGTCCAACCTTCCCTGTACTACTAACAAGGAAACTAAAGCCCAGAGGAGGGTGCCCAGGAAATCAGATGAAGGAAAGCCTTCTGGAGGGGTGGGCCAAAGACCAGAATCCAGGTCTCCTGCCTTCCCCACACCCTGCTGGTGCTGGGAAAGAACACCAGAGCAGGGACAAAATACTGCACCAGGAAAGTGGAGAAACCAGATCTGTCAATTGTTTTCCTAAGGACCAACCCCCTCAAGGCCCGCCTTTGCAAACAGATTAATCCCCCCCGCCACAGGGTGGGGTGGGCCTGTTATCCAGGCCAACCCAGAGAACTGCCATGCTCTGGACAGTATAATGATGGGCTAGTCATGAACACATGACCTCAGCAGCCAATCAGAATCCTCCTTTGTTAGCTTTCTAACTGCAGTGGAAGAGGAAGTAGGAGGAACTTTCCTTCCAGAACAAACTATAAACCACAGTGGCCAGCTGACCAGAGTTATGAGGCAGCCCACCCTGTTCTTTCTCACAGTTATGAGTTAATAAACCCCTTTTCTGCAGGGTAAGATATGCACTAATGCTGCCACCTGTAACTAAAAAAGTTGCAGTTTGCTGCTGAATGTAGTGGCAGGAGAATTTCCTGATTCAAGGCCACCCTCTTGGTTTTAGTGCTAGAGATTGAGTCTGAGGCTTTGTGCATGCCAATCAAATGCTTACTACTGAGCTGCAGGTTATTTTGCTTTGCTTTTGTCCTTTTTTTAGGCAGGGTCTCATATAGCCCAGGCTGGCCTCAAACTTGGTAGGTAGCTAAGAATGAACACGAACTTCTGATCCTCCTGCCTCCAAGTCCTAACTGTTGGAATTACAGACATGTACCACTATGTCCACTTTTTGCAGTTTGGGGAATGGAACCCAGGGATTTGCACATACTTTGTTAACTGAACTATATCCCCAATCCCAGCCCCAGCCCACCCCCTTAGTTGTGGTAAAATATACATAACAAAACAAAAAACTTGCAGGGTGTGGTGGCGCACCCCTTTAATTCCAGCACTCAGGAGGCAGGGGCCAGCCTGGTCTACATAGCACATTTAGGCCAGCTGGGGCTACAGGGAGACCCTTTCTCAAAAAGACCAAAAAATATATATAAGACCAAACCAAAAGAAAACATAAAACTCACCATTTTAAGTATTAGCAGATATACAGTTCTGTACTTTTATACTGATCTGGTTTTACTCTTAAGTAAAACAGTGGGTGCCATTAAGATTAGTTATTCAATTTCTCAGAGCCTGTGTCCTCAACTGTAAAACAGGAATGTAAGAGTAGACATGCTCTGGAGTCAGATGACCAAGTGTGATTTCAGGCTCCATTACTTGTTAACTGCCACTGTTTTTGTTTTGTTTTGGGGCCAGGTGGACATTGGGACCCACATGTAATTCCAGAGGGAAACAGAAACAAGGAATCCACAGGAGCAAGCTGGCTAGCCACATAACCAAAACAGTGAGCTCCAGAGACATCATGCCTCAAAATAAAGCGGAGAGTGATCCAAGGAAATATCTAACATCAACCTTGGCCCTCCATACCCTCGTGCATATACATGTGAACATGAATACATGCACACATACTACATACATACACAGAAAAAAAAAACAAACAGAATTTTAAGGAAGGAAGGAAGGAAGGAAGGAAGGAAGGAAGGAAATGGCTCAGCAGTTAAGAATGACGGTAGCAGAGACAGAACAGTCTCTGTGTCTTGCTGGCTTCCAGTCTAACCAAAAAGGGCCTGGTCTACATATCGAGTTCCAGGACAGCTGGGGCTACAGGGAGACCTATCTCAAACAAGCAAACAAACAAAAAAAAAGGTTGCATCCAGAAGAAAACAGTGCCTGAAAGAAATGAAAGGGGCTGGAGAGATGGCTCAGTGGTTAAGAGCGCTGGCTGTTCTTGCAGAAGACCAGGGTTCGAATCACAGCGCCCACATAGCTGCTAATAACTGTCCGTAACTCTAGTTCTAAGATTCAATGACATCTTCTGACCTCTCGGGCATTGCACGACACAGGTACACTTATATACACACAGGAAATACACTCATATGCATAAATAAATAAAAAGTTCATTTTTTAAAAAGGGGGCTGGCAGGTGTGGTGGCACACACCTTTAATCCCAGCACTTGGGAGGCAGAGGCAGGCAGATCTTTGTGAGTTTGAGGCCAGTCTGGTCTACATAGCGAGTTCCAGGCCAGCTGGGGCTACAGGAAGACCCTGACCCTCAAAAAGACCAAAAAAAGAGAGAGATGGCTCAGGGGTTAAGAACACTGGATGCTCTTGTTTAGGCAGCTGGAGCTAATACAGGGAAGGTGAGTTCTAAACATTCTCCAGTCATTCACAATCTCTAATTCTGGCCACGGTACCCCATTTCCTCCCATGCAGCTCCCAAGGCCTGCCCCCCAGGTAACTGACAGCCTTTGTGTCTCCCTTGCCTCCCCTACCTCCTTAGCACTTGACTACTCTTGGCTCTAAATTCTGGGGGTTGAGAAGGTATTCTGCCATTTCATTGCCCTCCTTGCTACCACCCTCGCCCATCCATGCTCCACCAGACATGACAACTGGTTCTAGTTCCAGGTCTCTGCAGTCAATTAATTGACTCTGGCCAAGTCTTAAGTTTCCTCATCTGTAAAATGGAGTGGGGGATAAATTCAGATGATCTCTGGTCCTGTTATTTCTAACACATAGGAACTCATTATAACCAGAGCAACATTCAGCCAGGTTGAACCAGCCCTTCTCCCTATCTACTGTCTACACATGTACCAAGATACAGCTCTGCAGTGTTCAGATGTGCCAGGGTGCGGTCTCTCCACACTGACCCTACCTCAGGCACAGCTCTTCACTGCCTCAGGAAGCCTTAAAAAAAAAAAAAAAAAAAAAAAACATTGGGGTTTCAAAAGGGTTACCTGACATACAAAAGATGTTGGAGTTCAGTTCCAGAGGGAAATGAAAACTAAAATATGTGTGATCTCACAAGTCACAGATTTTTTTTTTAAAAG
>NW_008357131.1:270552-289206 GCF_000622305.1 Nannospalax galili
GCATTATCAGGTACCTACTTTGCACACAGCATTCTTCATTCCTATCAAATCCTGAGCCATATGCCTCTGTCAGCAGTGGAAACAAAAGTTTGATTCTAATTCAAGAAAAAGGATCAGAAAAGTCATTCTTGAGTCTGTTTTCATGTAAGAAAAAGAAAACCCCATGTTTTAAATTAGTCAACCAAAGAAGGTAGAAGAAATTCAGAAATTAATGTCAAAATTATCTCAGATGTGTGGTCTCAGTCTGGAAACCCAAGACAGAAGGGGAGTCAGCTTCTGGGAACCTGGGGCCACAGAGAAGAGAGAGGAGCGCTTGTTTTTGTGCCAGCCTGCTTCCCAGGGGAGAAAGAAGGTAAGGCTGAGAAACGGAAGTGCAGGTCTAAGAGCCTAAGAGTGTATGTGTTTTATAACACTGAAAGGATGGGTGAAGGAGGACACACGTACACATGAATCTCTACACCCCCTCCTCCCCCAGAAAGAGGAAGGACCTATACTGCAGCTTCCTCTCCCAGTCTTCTGGCTTTCTCCCTTATTCTAGTTATAACCCCCATGGCTTATGAGTCTAAGACAAAAGCCAGCCACTGCTCATCTCTGAGCAACCCCTGAGCAACCTACTGTACATGTTTGAGAAACATGTGGCATGAGTAACAACAGAAGGCCTCTGAGATTCTCAAAGGGGCTGGGATAAACAAACACTGCCTCCTCCCAAGTCCTCAGGGCCTATAAAGTCCAGACTGCCAAAGGACTGTCCAAAGCTTGGACAGCTTGATATAGGGGGAGGGGGTTACAGAGGTGTATGCATCTGTTTGTGTTTGAATCAGGGTCTCAGTATGTAACCCTTTCTGGCCTGGAACTCGCTATGTAGACCAGACTGGCCAGGAACTTACAGAAATCTGCCTGCCTCTGCCTCCTGAGTGCTCAGATTAAAGGCGGTTACATACATTTGTAAAAGTTTACTGAGATGCACACTTGAAACTCATTTGCTCTGTTATAAATAAGTTAACACTCCAGAAAATAAATACAGCACTACATACTGTTTTTCTTACTTCTCTTTAGAGTTCCTAACCCTCCCAAATCCAAAGCTGGAAGAAGTTGCAACAGACAGAAAGCCAGTGCCTTGTCAGCCTTGTCACAGAGTAGAAACATAGCAGCAACAAGGGCCTGGGGTCTGTGACCTTCCACCCCGACTTGCCACTTCCCCAACCCACCCCCCTAAACCACTGACAGCCAGTTACAACTCCAAAGAAAACAAACCCCGAAAATAGCAATGGTTCGCTCCATCTCTCATGTCAGCTGGCTTTCTGCATGGCAACTTTATTTTCAAAACCTTTCTGGCAGGGTTGGAAACACTGTGCCACCATCTGTGTGTGGAGAGGCAGTGAGGCAACAAAACTCATAGGAATGAGGAGACAGGCAACATGGGTTCCACTCCCAGCTAGGTCGTCAGTGAACTGTGTCACTTTTTAAGGACATTGTTATTTTTATGTGTATGAGTGTATTACCTGCATGTATGTAAGTGCACCTGCCTGCAGAGGTTAGAAGAGGGCGTCAGATCCCCTAGAACTGAAGTTACAAACTGTTGTTAGCCTCCATGAGGGTGCAGAGTCCTCTGCAAGAGCAGCCAGTGCTCTTAACCAGTGAGCCATCTCTCTAGCCCCGAGCTGTGTCACTTTTATCAGGTTACCTAACCTCTCTGGCCTGGGATGTAACCCCTGTATGGGCAAAATGAGCTCTGAGGTTCTGTGATTTTCCAGTGCTTCTTAGGAGACAAGAATGTACTGTGCAAGTTAATAAAAAGGATAGGGCTGCTTTAAATGGGCACTACTTGGACTATAGGTTTTAAAGGTCTTAATTTAGAACCAGGGGGGTAAATGGTTTCCATATTAAGAGGTTTAACTGCTCATGCCAAGACTTACACTAAGCACAGAGGCCTTTGGAGAAAAGCCTGTGCTCTTCCTGACACTCCCAGCCAATAAAGATGGTATCCCAACCATTATCCTAAATTTAAAGTACATTTAATTATAAACATTTAAGGTAGGCCAGTCCTTAGCAGCTGGTCCCTTTCTCCATCATCATTATAAAGGAGACAAATCCTCTATTCCCAGTGGTCCCATTAGTGGGTCAATGAGGAAGTAAGCCCTGTCAAAGGATGTATCTGTAGTGCTTAACTGGCCATTGTCAAACTTTGGTTCAGCAGGGCTTGAGGCTACTCAGACCAAAAAGAAATCTGTACCTGATTAACCAAATGGCTAGCCTGCTATGGATCTAAACAAAGCTCAGGAACTAGGAGAAATGCCCTCCAGCATCTATGCTGTCCTGGATCCAGGCTCAGGGGAGCAGCTGAAGCCATCATCCAGCTCTGGTCTCCGAACTAGGGAATCAAAATGGAAAAATGGCCAGCACCTTCTATGAACACCCTATGGCTGCCCTTGACTTTTACAGTGTGCAGGGATGTATCCAAGCTGTTAACAGACAAAAGGCAGGCTGAGTTACTTCATCTTTTCATGGCGCAAAACTGCTTGGAGCAAATCTGGCTCTCTGAAGGGTTAGAGCAATGTGGCACTTGTTGACTCTGAGAAGGGAAAGGAGTCTCACTCAGCACTCATTTAATTTATCCTCATTTTACTGTTGAGAAAATAAAGGCCCAAAGGTAAGATGGCACTTGCTCAAACATGCCCAGTGTTAAACCCAGAACCTGGGTGCACAGCATCTTAAAGGTCCAAGGCTCTGCTTGACCACTGTGGGCAATGCAGGAAAAAAAAATTTGGGGGGTGGGGGGTCCTTTTGAGACAGGGACTTCCTGTAGTGCAAGCTGGCCTAGAACTCACAGAAATCTGCCTGCCTCTGCCTCCCAAGTGTTGGGATTAAAGACATTATGGCACCTTACTCAATTTTTTTTTAGTTTGTGTGTGGAGGGGGGGGCTGGAGAAATGGCTTAGCAGTTAAGTGCACTGATTGCTCTTGCAGAGGACCTGTGTTTGGTTCCCAGCACCCTCATGACAGCTAACAACTCTTAGTAACTCTAGTTCCAGAGGATCGATGCCTCTTTTGAATTCTTTGGGCATTGCACAACACAGGTATGCTTACACACATGCAGGCAATACACTCATACACATAAAATAAAATTAATTTTTAAAAAAGATTTATTTTGGGATGTGTGGGTATATGTATGTGCATGCAGGTGCTCACAGAGGCCAGAGGCATCAGATCTCCCTGGAGCTGGAGTTATAGGTGGCTGTGAGCAGCCTGATGTGGGTGGCTGGGACCATATGCCAGTCCTCTGCAAAAGCAGTACAGGCTTTTAACTGTCAAGCCATCTCTACAGCCCTGATTAAATAATTCTAATTGGGTGAATAAGCCAGACAGCTGGGAATGAGGCACACGGACCAAGAAGCCAAGGATCTGCTAAGTAAATGACGGTGGGTCAAGCCAATCTAGGCAGGAAGGATTTGCCTGGTTACCTTTTCAACATGTCACCTGAGATATCCTCAGATTGCAGAAAAATTGCTATTCTGCCTCTACTCAGCTGCTCAGGATGTCCTAGACACAAGGAAAACCAGGGCAAAGTAACAAGAGAAAGAGCGGTGGCTGCTGGGACTTCTCTTTCAAGGGAGCAGCACCTCTACCCACCACATCACCCCAGTCAGTCATGGATAGAAAGCCCATCAGAGCACTGCAGAGAGACAACTGCTGGTCCAAAGGCACTGCTCGTTAGAGAAAATGTCCTTTCAGTATGTGCCTCACAAATTCAACCCAACCCAAGTTCTTCTACTTGGCACCCAGGACTTTCTGGAACAGGCTGCAGCCTACCTTTCCAGGACTTAACTCCTATCACCCTCTCCTACCCCTTCCACATCACACATAGCATATGTTAATGCCTGCATACTGGCTGCCACAATCCCTCTGCCTGGAACAGTCCTGCTCCTATCTGTTCCAAATCCCATTCATCTACCAAGTCCCAGCTCAGGACCCTCCTCGCCCTGGCACTGTCCAAGTCTCCCAGTTGGAATTCCTTCTCCTACTGTGCTTTGACTGAATATCAGTGGCAGTATGCCTTATTTTAGAGCTAGCTGGGTGCTCCTAGAAAGTAATAACTGTGTTCCAGATGGTCCCATGTGGACAGTTTCACAGTGAGTGCTCAAGATGTTTGCAGAATTGGGTGGAACCTAATCTACCAGCCTCTGTCCTTCTGCCATCATCATCTAAGGGAAACAAACAGCCCACTCTGGGATGCCAACCAGGAGCTCCAGCTCCCAGGTCTGGGAGTGCCTGGTGCTTTTTCAGGGATGATTTGTATGGCCTGGTCTGGTCTCTCTGCTTCTTAACTCTAAAATAAAAATAATGGTTCATGTTGGAGAAGCTGAGTGCTTTAGGATGAGAAGCAGATTCTCAAGTTCAAGGCCATTATTTTAAACTCCCTTTAGACTCATGCACCATTTACCAACAAATGCTAGAAACTTAAAGTCTGTATCCGGCCAAATGCCTCTTCTTTGATCACAAACACCCTAGTGTGTATAGAGGTTCAGAGAGCTGCACTGAGGACTCCTGGGTAGCCTGTTGACTTTTTATTTCCAAACTGGAGATTTCCATCTCAAGTGTGGAGACAGTTCATGGTTTCAGGGAAAGCCCAGAGTTTCAGGCCTGTTGTGCTCTCCAGTCTCCTGGTACAAATCATCCAACAGTGGGTTACCAACCTATGAGCCTACAGGGTTCAGGTATCACTTTAGTGCTCTGTGAACATGATCACAAGCACTACCTACACACTAACCAATGACTATCACACAGTAATACAAGTATCTTCTGCCTGACCATGACCGGCAAGAGCACAGACACAGAATCATGGGTGCTTAGTGGATAACAGCTCAGGACTTGGGTATCTGTATTTTCTCATTAATAGGTACTAAAGGTATAGCTATTATCACTTTAGTATTCTTGGTAATTTTAAATTTAGAAAAGGGTCATCCAACCTAAAAAGGATCCCAGCTCAAGTCAGATTCCCAGAAAGCAAAGCAGGTGGCCTCGAATAAAGTACTAGGCACTGGTTTCCTAGCAGAACATCAAAAGCACAAAATAAAAAGCACTCTAACAGGGTCGGTGAGATGGCTTAGTGTGTAAAAGCCCTTGCTGTGCAAGCCTGACATTTGAGTTCGACCCCCAGAACAAATGGTGGAGAGACTCTGAAAAATTATCCTCTGAGCTCCACACATGCATCGTGGTACACACACATCCATACTCACACATCACACAATAACTATTTTTAAATGTATTCTTTAAAAAAAAAAAAAAACTCAATCTTTTTTGAGGCAAGGTCTCCTTGTAGCTACAAATGATCTGGAACTCACTATGTAGACCAGGCTAACTTAATCTCACAGAGATTCGCCTGCCTCTGCCTCCCAAGTGCTGGGATTAAAGGTATACGCCACCACACCCAGCTCAAATCTTTTTAAAAAATATTTATTTATCTGGGGCTACAGGGAGACAATGTCTCAAAAAAAAGACACACACACATATATATGTACATACACACACACATATATATATATTTATATGTGTGTGAATGTTTTGCCTGCACGTATGCAAGTGCACCAAGTGTATAGAGTGCCCCCAGAGACCAGAAGAGGGTGTCAGATCCCCTGGCACTGGAGTTACAGATGGTTGTGAGCCACTATGTGGGTGCTGGGAATGGAACCTGGGTTGGGTCCTCTACAAGAGCAGCAAGTGCTTTTAAAGAGTAAGTCATCTCTCCAGCCCCTTAAAAATGTATTCTAACATACCTAGTCAGGCATGATGGTGCATGCCTTTAATCCCAACACTTGAGAAGCATAGGCTGGTGGATTTCTGTGAGAACAAGGCCAGTCTTATCTACATAGCAAGTTCTAGGCCAACGGGACTACTAGAGTCTCAAAAACAAAACAAAAAACTGAACTCTAACAGATCTTCCTGCTCAACCTGCTCTTCATAACTCTCTGATCTTTGGACCAGTATCTGCCACAGCCTGAGAAGCCCTATATAGCACTGGGCTCAACCAAGGCGCTTTTGCCCTCCTAGGGGATCTCTAGCTGTATTTGGAAACATTTTTAAATGTTGTCATATCTGAAGGGGAGGACACTGTAGGACATCTAGCGGACAGAGGCCAAAGATACCACTAAACATCTCACAATACCCAGGTGAGTCTTAAACAACAAAGTTATAAAGTCTAAAGTACCCTGCTTTTGAGGAGTTCCCATGGGAAAAGATGGAAGCCAGGTGAGAAACGCACAACGCAGACGGTGCAGCTGACTGTGAATGAATACAGGTGAGCAGAGGTTCTCAAAAATTCCAGACACATTTGAAGTTTTTTTCTCTGACCCTGTCCCCTTGTGTGTAGCATGAATCACTCTATGATGGGCCTCTCCCAACCTGTCCCCCTCCACCTGACCCATACCCACTACTGACACACAGCCTTGCTACAGCTGAAGGGAAATCTAAGACTGCACATTAATAAGTCAAGATGATGTAGCAGAAAGCACTAGACTTGAGAACCTGAAGAGAAGAATTCTAGCCTGATGATGCCTTTGGAGAAAGCACGTAACCACTGACAAAGTTTGTTCTACAAAATGGGGTTAAAAATCACTGGCAGTATAGCTTGGTGGTAAAGCATGTGTCTAGTATGTGCAAGGCCCTGAGTTCAAGGCTGTGGGTCTGATGTACCCTATTGACCTTGTAAGATTTCTCTTGAATTTCAAAATCAGATTTTGTAAGTGGAAGTGCTTTGAAAGTCATAAAACCCTGTATAAATGTGAAGTAATTGCCTGCAGGTACTTACACTGTGGAGGGAATATTATAAAAAATTCATTTCCAATGACAGGACTCTATCGATAATTTATGAGTGTTCAAGGAGATGGAGTCCTGGTCTTATCAAAGATATCAGATAGAGTCCACTGTGTTGCAGTCCACCTCAGAATGCCTAAGGCAGAGCTGAACCTCAGCTTTCTCATCTCTAAAAGGGGATACTACCACATAATGCATGGGGTTAGAAAAAAGGCCAAAAAGGTGATCAAATTTGTGAAGTGTATGGTATTTTCCAGAAGCAACAAACTGAAAAACAAATAGACTAATACCAATTTCCTCCTAAGACATGGCCATAGGCTACCAGGAGCATTACAACTTGACACCCAAATCTTCTAACTGCAGACTTGCCAAGCAATCACGGCAATGTGCTACCTGTATTCTGCTCTGGAAAAGTGAAAGCAGCAGCTCCACCTGAGAAAGCATTAAGAACCCGGGGCTGGAGAGATGGCTCAGTGGTTAAGAGCACTGACTGCTCTTGCAGAGGACCCGGGTTCAATTCCCAGCACCCACATGGCAGCTACAAACCATCCTTAACTCCAGTTCCAGGGGAATCTGAAGCCCTCTTCTGACCTCCGAGGCATTGCATGACACGGGTGCACTCACATACGTGCAGACAATATACTCATACATATAAAAAGATAAAAATAATAATTGGGGCTGGAGAGATGGCTCAGCAGTTAAGAGCACAGACTGCTTTTGCAGAGGACCCAGGTTCGATTCCCAGTACCCACATGGCGGCTATAAACCGTCCTTAACTCCAGTTCCAGGGGAATCCAAAGCCCTCTTCTGACCTCAGGGGCACTGCACAACATGGGTGGACTCACATACTTGCAGGCAATACACTCATACACATAAAATAAAAATAATAAATAAAAAAATATTTAAAAGAAAGTACTAAGAACCCATCAATCATTTGGACTTTAAGCATCAGCCTTGTCAGTCATCAATTCCAAGTTCTATGAATTTTGGGACATAATCAAATTTCTTTCTTTTTTAATTAATTAATTATTTTGGGTTTTGAGACAGGGTCTCACTATGTAGCCCTGGCTGGCCTGGAACTCAACAATTAGACCAGACTAGCCTCAAACTCACAGAGATTCCCCCTACTTCTGCTCCTCCAATGCTGGGATTAAAGGCATGCACTACCACACCAAGCACAAATTTCTCACTTTGACAGTCTCTTTTTGGAGAGGAATAGCAACTCCTTTCCAAGCCTGTTCAGGAACAGCAGCTGGGTATACACATGGATAAATCTCATTTCTGCTTTTATACCTATCAAGATTACAATTACTTATTAGGATTACAAACAATTCACAGTTCTTGCTTATGTAGGTAGTAAAGAATCCATTCCTTGGGTTTTTTACTTCCTTCTTCCTTCTATAGGAAGCAAAACAATTATTAGTCTAACTGAATTAAGCAAATTATTTATCAGAACAATGCCTTAAATTTTATTATAGGGCTGGAGAAGTGGCTCAGGAGTTATGAGCACTTGCTGCTCTTGCAGACAATGGGAATTCAGATCCCAGCATCCACATGGCAGCTCACAACTATAACTACAGTTCCAGGGGTCCCGAAGCCTTATCTATTCTCTAGCCTTCATAAGCACTGCACACACATAATGTACATACATACATGCAGACAATACACTCATACACATAAAAATTATTTTAAAAAGTAATACATATATTTCCATGATTTTCTTTCTAATTTTTTTCCTATTATTTCAAAGTTACATGCACTTATATGTTCCTTTCTGCCTAAACATTCCATCATTCAATAAAACATAAATTAGAAGGTGTCTCCCCTCCAGTGAGGCCCTTCTAGCTCCTGCCAATGTGTATCAAGTACTTCTGAAGATGCTTCCAGAACAGATCATACTGTACCCTGGTTTTCCATTTATCACTCCAACTAGACTGCAAGTTCCTCGGGGGCTATGACCTGGCTTTGTCTGCACTTACCTAGAATCAGGACAGTATCTAGCACACAATTCCGATTAAAACATACATATTCATCTAACAGATACACAAATGAAGCCAGTTCCCAGCTACTTTCTTTTTAAGATGAAAGGCCTGAGTAGGGCCTGGTGTCAAAGACCTGTAACCCCAGAAATTCATGGGCCTGAGGGAGGAGAATCACAAGTTCAAAATGAGCCTGGGCAACTTTAGTAAGAACCTATCCCAAAAAAATATTTTTAAAAAAATAGATGGGGGCTGGAGAGATGGCTTAGCAGTTAAGAACACTGAATGGGGGCTAGAGAGAGGGCTCAGCGGTTAAGAACACTGGCTGTTCTTGCAGATCCGGGTTCAAATCCCAGCACCCACATGGCAGCTAATGATCGTCCGTAACTCCAGTTCCTTCCAGGGGATCCGACAGCCTCTTCTGTCCTCCTTGGGCACTGCACGACCCAGGTGCACTTACCTACATGGAGGCAATACACACATACACATAAAATAAAAATAAAATATTAAAAAAAAGAACACTGAATATTCTTACAGAAGACCCAGATTCAGATCCCAGCACCCACATGGCAGCTAAAAACTGTCCATAACTCCAGTTCTAGGGGATCCGATGCCCTCTTCTGACTTCCTCAGGCATCGTAAGACACAGGTGCAATACACACACACACATAAAATAATGAATTAAATATTTAAAAAAATTGATGGACCACCTGAAATTAAATACAAATATCTGTAAGTATTAAGAATGAAAAGATTTCAGATGTGGCTGGGCCTTAATGGGGCATTCCTGTACTCCTAGGGCTGGGAGGTGGAAGCAGGGATAAGAATGGCCTGGACTCCATGAGACTCTGTCTTAAAAAAACAAGAAAACAGAGATATCAACATCAGAGTCCCTCAAAATGTATGATAACCAAATTGGTTTCAAAAAATCCCTTAAATTTTTCAGGAACGATGGCACATATATGTAATCCCAGCACTTGGGAGGCTAAGATAGAACAATCACAAATTTGAGGTTAGCCTGGGCTACAAATTGCGACCCTGCCTCAAAAAAAAAAAAAAAAAAAAAAAAAAAAAAAAAAAAACCCAAAACAAAACAAAAAAACAAACCAAGGCCAGAGAGATGGTCCAGCAGGTGAAAGCGCTTGCCATGCAAGCCAGACAACCTGAGTTCCATCCCTGAAACTATGTAAAAAGGCAGATGTGGTGATACAAATCTGTAATCCCAATATTCCTTGGGAAGATGGGAGGTAGTGACAAGACAGTGGCCCAGGAGCTCATGGGTCAGCTAGCCTGGAGTATACCCTGCTGCAGCAGAAACAAGAGAACCTGCCTCAACAAGTGGAAGCCGAGACCCAACTTGCAAAAATGTCGTCTTCGGACTTCCTCTTGTGCACTGTGGCACCTGCGTGACTGCACATGTCACACACACACACACACACACACACACACACGTCCCTTGAATTTCAAAGAGCCTACAAACTAGATAGGGATCCCATAAAAATGAAGGGATCCCATAAAAATGAAGTTCTGCTTCTTTTAGGAAGTCAGGATATGGCCTCAATGTCTGCGTTTCTAGCACTATCCCAGATGTTCCCAGGGACCAGAACAAATTATCCAAGAGCACATCGTATATACTATATTCTCATTTTTGCAAATGAAGCCAATGCACATGAGGAAACTTTCCCAGGATCCCAAACTACCAAGTGGGAGAGGCAGAATACAAAATCAGGTCCAGCACCTCTACCACTAAACCGTATCAATAATCTTTTGAGCGAATAATCAAAAGAGATGTACAGCTTTTCTTCATCCCTCAAGTAAGCCCCTCTAACCAGCTTTGCCCTTTAAGGAGGGAGGAGGCAGAGCTAGAAATACCAAGTGGAGAATGAAGCCAGTCAGTTGCTCATGTTAATTTCAATCATTCAACCCTTCTGCCAAGACTCCTTACAATGCTGAAAAGGGGCTAGAGACTTAGCTCAATGGTAGAACATATGCTCATCAACCAGCCCCCCAAAAAGGGGATAAACAAACTTTAGGGGTTCATTTGCTAAACGCTACAGAGAATATGACTGCTTTTTGGGCAGATAAGGAAGATCTGACTTAGCGATATGAGAATTACCAGACCAAAGAAAAACACTAAATTCCTAAAGAAATAGTATGACCCTGCATGCCCTGGGCTGTGCTGCTCAGCCCTCTGCTGGAATATTCAGAGTATTCAGTTGTGCCCATACTGAACAGGAACACATCCACAGGAGGATAACAAGGAAGGAACAGAAACATTGCTGTGTCCTAGAGACATGCAAGTTTGAAACACAGGCACTATCTTTATCAGTCAGACCTGTACTCTGTGGAATGTCGACCACGTATCTGTTTTCAGTACACAGTTGTCTAGTGTCAGAGTTGAGATCAGCCCCAAGCCTTCTGACTCCAGCCCAGACTGCTTCCCTATATGGGTACCACCCAACCTGATCCAAGGTAAGCACTGCAGGAAGACAGCTCTCAGTCCAGATAGGAAAGGTAATCTCACAGACAGAGCTCTCCAAAATCAGACTAGGCTGTAGTACAGGAGGACAGAGCTCCAAATACAAATCCTGTCAGCACAGGGGTTCAAACAGAGGTGAACAGCTTGGCAAAAATACTGCGAAGAAATCTGGGCAATGGCTGGGTAGCTGGGTGAAATGAACCTGTCAATTCCAGAAGAGAATTAATCTCTTCCCACTGTTTTCCTCTAACACTTCATTTGTACATGTACCACAGTTTGCTTTTCATCATGGTTACTTGGACCTGTGTGCATCTTCCTTGCTGAGCTGAGTCCCTGTAAGGAGAGAGAAGGCAGGCTCTTACCCAGCTTTACACCTTTACTAGGCTGAAGACTGAGTGGGAAGCCAAGGAAACACGCCTCCTATGTGCTTGTCTGTTTGCTGGGCACTGCTTATACACTGACTCTAAACACAAGAACCCTGTGAAAGCAGTAACAGCATTTCCTTCCTACAAACTGAAAATGAGACTTGGTGAGTGCCAAAGTACTATTGGTGAGAGAGAAAGCTGCCTGAAAACAGGAGATCTGCCTAGACAGCCATGCTGCCTTCCTCCTAGAAGTGCCTGGAGTCTACACCTGAGAAACCAGCCAGTACCATACTCTGCCAGGACTGTTTCCGGCTGCTATGCATAGCTTCCAAATCTAGCCGCAAAATGACAAATGTAAAGCAGTTGTTGATTTTTGTTCGTCTTGCTTTGTTTTGAAGTCAGGGTCTTGCTATATACTCCAGGCTGGCCTGAAACTGGCTACGTGTCCCAGGCTGGCTTCAAACCCGTGAAATCCTCCTGCCCCAGCCTCCTAGTGCTAAAGTTGTTTGTGAATATTCTTTCTCCATTCTCCATTTTATTTATTTATTTTATTTGAAGTAGGGTCTCACTCTGTAGTTCTAGCTAGCCTAGAACTCGATATGTAGAGCAAGCTGACCTCCAACTCAAAGAGATCCATCTATCTCTGCCTTTCAAGAGCTGGGTTAAACGTGTGGGTGCATTTTTGTTTTTGTTTGTTTTGGTGAGTTTTTTTTTTTTTTTTTGGGAGATTTTATCTTTCCTTTTAAAGGGCGGGTTAAAGCGTGGGGGTCCTTTTTTTTTTTTTTTGTTTTGGGTGGTTTTTTTTTTTTTTTTGGACAGGGTCTCCCAAGTCCTAGACCACCTAGACTATGTAGACCAGGCTGGCCTCAATCTCACAGAGATCCACCAGTCTCTGCCCCATGAAGGCTGGATACTTCAACTCCTCTTGCCTTCGCCTCCCAAAGTTTTGGGATTACAGGTGGACATTACCATGCTAAGCTCTCTTTCGCTCTTTTAAAAATAGTAACATAGGGCTGACCAGCAAGATGGCTCAACAGATGATGGCACTTGGCAGTCGAGCTTGATGACTTAAGTTGGATCTCTGGACCCATATTGTGGAAGGAGATAACCAATTCCCACAAGTAGTCCTCTGACCTCTACATGCATAACACAAATGTTTAATTGCACCCACCCACACAGACAAACAGACAGACAGACAGACACACACACACACACACACTCTCTCTCTCCCTTAATATCCTTGCCAAATGGGGTAAAAAGATTTTGTCATTTGAATCAAAGGCACCAATATGTTTGGACAACCAAAACACAGGGCCTCTCTGACACACCATTTATTTTAAGAAGTAAACCAAACCCAGTCTGGCCATTTCTTCAAACAAGAAACTTAAGTGTCACTAAGAGAAATTCCCATGGCTCAGTTTCCTGGGTGGGTTTCAGGTTTCCCCATCCAAGAGCCTCTGGGATGCACAATCTAGCTGGCACATGTACCATTAAGATACTGTGCTTTTCAACTTCAAATCTTGATATCACAGAGAGCCAAAAGGTCACGTTCACTATGAATTTTATCTAATAAGAGGTCTTTCTGTATGCTAATGGTTTAGAGCCACTTTATTAAACTTAAGGATGTTCCCTTTTCTAGCAATCAGCAGAACTTAATGAAGATATATTTCCTATGAACTCCTGGCCTCTCTGCATCAGTCAGGCATTCTCAGCTGAACCTGAACAGCAAATGAACTTATTTGCACCCATAAATCCACAGAAATGCACCAACAGAAGGTGTGCTCTCCAGTCTCCATGGCTGAACCTCATACAGCTGTGTTTCAGATCAGGCCTTTCTACAAACTCTTTTCTTCTTTACTAAAACAGGGGGAAAAGGAAATCTGAACTACCTAGGGTAGTTATTTCCTTAATTAGCTACCATGCCACAAAAAGAAAAGAAACTGGGCCAACAAGATGGCTCAGTAGGTTAGGGTACTTGCCCGGAAGCCTAACAACTTGAGTTCAATCCCAAGAACCCACATACTAGAAGGAAAGAACTGACTCCTGCAAGTTGTCCTCTGACCTCCATGAGTGCATACACACACATACACGTACACACACACAAACAGAATGCAAAAATAATTTTTAAAACTTCTAAAAAGAACTTTGGTGTGGTGGTACACACCTGTAACTCTCTCAATCCCTGCACTTGGGAAGCTTAGGCAAGAGGATTATAAATTCAAGGCTAGCTTGTCCCCCATCTCACCACCCAAATTTTGCTCTGGCCCTCTAACTGAAGCCACTGCCTGGGACACACTACAAAATAATTCAACTGGGCTTCCAAGTTTTATTTCAAAAGACAGTTTATCATCTTTGTAATGTGCATACCACCAAGACAGTTCCACATTTGGCTACACACTCTGTAGAAGAAATCTTGGTCCTGTCTCACTTTTCCCCCTGCTCAGTCCCACATCTTGCAGAGATGGGGTGTGCACTGAGCTGAGCAATGATATCATCATGATGATGCCTCTGTCGATCATGGAAGTAAACAAAACACATGATGGCTCTAATTGCTGGATGAACTAGTCTCTGAGTTGAATTATATCACTTAGGCCTCATTTACAATAGGAATAAAAGAACATACCTACCAGACATTTTTGTGTGTACATGTGTAGTATATGCATATTTATGCAGGTATGTGCACATATGTGTGGAGGCCAGAGGTTGACAGGTACAGGTATCTTCTATTGCTTGCCACCTTTGTTTTTTTCTTTTTTAAAAAGTTTATGTGTATGAATGTTTTGCCTGCATGTTTGTTAAGTGTACCCATGTCGTACAGTGCCCATGGTTGCCAGAAGAGAGTATCAGATCCCCTGGAACTGGAGTTATGGACGGCTGCTAGACACCATGTGGGTACTGGGATTTGAACCCAGGTCTTCTGCAGGAACTGCCAGTGCTCTTAACCACTGAGGCATCTCTCCAGCTCCTCCACCTTATTTTGTTGAGACAGGATCTTTCCCTGAACCTGGAGCTCTTCAATTCAGATAGGCTAGCTGGCTAATGAGCTTCTGAGATCTGCCTGTCTCCACCCCACCCCAGCACTAAGGTTACAACTAGGGTGCACTGTTGTGCCTGGCTTTTACATAGTCCTCCTGCTTATATGGTAGGCTTATATGACCAACTGAGCCATGTTACCAGCCCCAAGATTGGTTTTATTCATTTAATAAATATTCATTCATAAGTAAATAGCACTGGGAATTAAGCATAAGCTAGCCACAATGCTGGGGACACAGCAATGAACCTGACTGTAAAATCCTACCTCATTGAGCCATAGTCTCAGAAGATACTGTAAGATTCAGGAGAAAAAGTTTTACAAACTTCAAAGGTCTACACTATTACAAATTACCACTCCTGTTTCCCAAGTTGATCAATGCATCACCATGCACTCATGTTGTAAACTTGTAAAGTTTCCCCAGCTATAAACTTGGAAATGGTCCTCCTCCTGGCTCCATATCCTGCTCATCCCCATTAATTCCAACAAATCACCAAGTCTTTTCTGATTCTTCTTTAGAAGTCCCTCTATTATTTCCCTTCCCATTTTCCATGCTTCTGTTCTAGGCCCTTTATTCCCACTGGAATAACTGCAAGTCTCCACATAATGATAATGTCAAGCAGTTACTGATCTCTTACCACGTGGCAGGCACTGAACTGAGTTCTGCACGCATAACATGCCTTAATGCTGTAACACTGACACTAGGATTCCATAGCTGAGGAATGGGAGGCAGTCACCTGCCCTGGGCACATAGTCAATAAAGCTACAGCTCAAACCCAGGCCTATAAGGGTCAATCCTTATCCCTTACTGGGTTCCTGCTTCAGTCCCTCAGTTTACATACCTTTGTTTATGGTGCTGTTGGAATGTTCTTTCAAAAACTCAAGTGGATATGACCCTCTAAAAGAAAGAGCAATGTCTCCTTAGCATCTCCAAAACAAGGGCCAAAGGCTAGAGGCCACTCTCCAAGGCTACTTATATCCTGTCCTGCCCCAGACTCCAGCTAGGAGACACTCTCACTACTCCCCAAACACATCAAACTCCCGCTGACCCACCTCACTCTCCTTTCTCTGCAAAGCCTTCTCTTTTCTCTCCCTCCAGACAAGAACCTCCCCTCTGCAGCCTCAGCTATCCAAGCATTCATGCTTCACCACTGATTGCTAAATAACTCCTGACCCTCCCCACTCCTACATTTCCAAACCTGTCTTCCTTGGGAAGACAGGCACAGTGTTTTCTCATCTCTGATGCTCAGAGTCCCAGCACAGCAGAGGGTCAGAAAGCAGACTAAATGAATGATATGTTATAGTGGTAAAACTTCACAGCACCATCCTAGGACTAGACAGTGTCCTTCCCCAGAGGGCAGTGACAAGAAGGGCAGCTTACAGCAGCTCTTGTCTTACAGGCAAACTCAAGACTACTTTGAGCAAAATTATTACAACTGAGGTTGGTTTTCCAGTGTACCAGCTGCCTCTCCTCAAGTCTCTTGAAAGCCAATCTAATAACCTATATAACTACAGAAATTAAGAAACTAGCCCCTTGGGCTGGAGAGATGGTTTAGCAATTAAGAGCACTGGCTGCTCTTGCAGAGGACCCTGGTTCGATTCCCAGCACCCACATGGCAGCTAACAACCATCTGTAACTCCAGTTCCTCTTCTGAACTCTGAGGGCACTGCATGACACAGGTGCACTTACATACATGCAAGCAATATACTCATACACAAAAATAAAACTAATAAAATATTTTAAGAAAGAAAGAATGAATGAAAGAAATTAGCCCTAGACCAAGAGACCTGAGTGACTGACCTCTTACTGTACGGTAGGCATTGTGCTTGGAGCCCTGTGGGAAGGGAAAGGATGTACAGTAACACCTTCCTCCACTACCCTGTGAAGAGGCAAGTTTTCCAACATGCAGACTGGTAAAAACCACAACTCTAACTACCACTGGTGAAAAAGAGGATTCTGATTAAGGGAGAGTTGTCAGAGGAAAAAAAACTGTAGTCAGCAATACAGCCCTGGTCTCCGTCTCCACAGCTACAACTGGAGTTCAGGCCACAGATGGATGCCTGCCTCTCCCACTCTCCAAAGAGTGACCATTTGATGTTTTAGAACCCTTACCAATGATTAGGACAAACTGCAGCATAAAACCCTCCGAAAGCATTTCATCCACTTAGAATCCAAGCTTTTTACCAGCAACTCAAGGTCTGGTCCCCTCCCTTTACTTCATACAATGCCCCCCTTAGTCACTGCATTCCACATGTAAAGGTTTTTCAACTTCTTAAATCTTGCTTTCTGGGCCATTCCTAGGCTGTTTAACTAGCCAGGAAAATCCTTCCCCAGACTTTTACAGTTGGTTTCTTCTCAAGGCTCAGTTCAAACTTTACCTTTTGCAAATAGATCATCCTTGGACCATCCTACCAAAAAATAGCATCCCTCTGACCCATCACTCCCTAAGTTCAACTTTGTTTTTGTTTAGTACTCTTCGTTGCTGGGTTCAAAGCAATTACTTTCTTCATTTAGTGTCTTGTCCCTCCTCCTTCCCCGCAACCCCACGCCACCCATCTTTTTTTTTTTTTTTAAAGACAGGGTTCTCACTATGTAGCCCTGGCTGGTCTGGAACTCACTATGTAGACCAGGCTGGCCTCGCACTCACAGAACTCCACATGCCTCTGCCTCCTAAATGCTGGGATTAAAGGAGTGTGCCACCACATCAACTCCCTTTTTGAGAAAGGGTCTCTCATGCTGCCCAGGCTAGTCTTGAAATCAGTCTGGTAACCAAGGATGACCTTGGTCCTCCTATCCTCCTGCCTCTACCTCCCACAAGGCATTTTTACATTCTTTAGTCATTAAAGCACTTTGACATTCACCTCACCTAAGGGGGGAAAAAAAAATACATGCCACTTCCCCAGAAAGCCTCACAACAGAAAGTAAGGATGCCTTCAAGGATCAATACCAGGGAGAGGGGACTGAACTGGGCCAGAGAGACGCGGGGAAGCGGTGAGTCACAGGGTAAAGGTTTGCAACACGGGATCCTCTGATAGGGCCAGGCTATGAAGCAATAAAAGTGAATCATAGGGCTGGACATCTTAGGCCTCATAGAGGCCGAATCTTAGCGAGTGGATGAGGAAGTTGAGGTCTCAAACTTGTTCAAGTTCACTCAGCAAGTGAACAGAGTAGAAGCCAGGGCGTCTTTTCTCATTCTCCTCCACGAAGGAGGCTTTTCAAGGAGAATCCTGAGTCAGGCGTAGTACACAGGCAGCTCACAGACTCCACCAAAGGGCTCGGGACAGGGTAGGGGTGGAACCCAGAAACACAGCAATGATAGGGTGCGGGGCCAGCGACGGGCCAAGGTGGGGGTAGAGGCAGGGGGCCGGGAAGATGGGAGAGGCCAAAGATTGAAGGAAAAGGCAGAAGAGAAGGAACAGACCGAGCACGGAGGAAAAGTGCTGGGGATTCGGGTCTGAAGTGGGCAGAGGTTGAGGGAGTCGAATGGGGGTCGGATGTGATGGTGGAAGCGCGCGGGGCACAGGGACACACTGAGGGGGTCAGATGGACAGGGGTCCCGGAGAGGCGCGCTAAGAAGTGTGACCCGAGAGTGCCAGGGTCGAAGGGGGCCCCCGAGACCAGTCAGCGGAGGTGGAATCGGGGCCTGGGGAGCCCCAGGAGAATCCCCCGGGCGCTCTGGGAGAACCCCTGGGGCAGGCAGGTGGGGCCGGACCGGCTCACCGCGCTTGTTTTTGGTGCCGTGCTTCTTGGCGGCCGTCAGTTCCTGCTCGATCTTCTTCTCCAGGAACTCCTGCTTCTTGCTTAGCATCTCTTCCGTGTCCCGAAGCCGCTGGATGGCCTCCTGGGGGGTCGGGCCGCCCTTCCCAGCCTTGCCCCCTCCAGCCCCGAACAGCTTCCCGAATACCGACATGGCTGCTGCTCGCCGCGCCGGCCTCCGGCGCCCACTCCGGCTCGGCTCGGCTCGGCTCCGGCACCCGATCCGGGTCCCG
>NW_008357131.1:289341-302176 GCF_000622305.1 Nannospalax galili
TCTCCTCCGCCTCCGCCCCGCAGCTGGGCCTGGCCTCGCCACCTCCCACAGGCCCCCACGCCCGGCCAGGCCGGCGTCAGGGCAACGCGCCGCTGACTACGGCTCCCAGTGTGCAACGCGCCCGCCGCCCCGCGAGTCTAAGGGAGGACGGCGCGCTGCATGCTGGGAGTCTTAGTCTTCCGACTTAGAGCGTGCGGTGGCGCACTTTTTTGGCGCCCCGCAGCTGGGCCTGGCCTCGCCACCTCCCACAGGCCCCCACGCCCGGCCAGGCCGGCGTCAGGGCAACGCGCCGCTGACTACGGCTCCCAGTGTGCAACGCGCCCGCCGCCCCGCGAGTCTAAGGGAGGACGGCGCGCTGCATGCTGGGAGTCTTAGTCTTCCGACTTAGAGCGTGCGGTGGCGCACTTTTTTGGTCTCGCCGAGGTCAAAGGGCGACGTGGCATGCTGGAAAACGTAGTCTCTTTGGAATGTGTTCTATGGGGTAGAAGAACAGGAAGAGAATAACTATTAAAAAGAGAGGGCAGCCGGGCGTGGTGGCGGGAGCCTTTAATCCCAGCACTCGGGAGACCGAGGCAGGCGAATCTTTGTGAGTTCAAGGCCAGCCTGGTCTACATAGTGATGCCAGGACAGCTGGGGCTACGGGGAGACCCTGTCTCAAAAAGACCAAAAAAAAGGGGGGGATTAGCCAGGCTTGGTAGCTCGTACCTTTAATCCCAGCAAACCAGTAAGCAGCATTCCTACATGGTTTCTGCCTCTGAGTTTGGGCCCCCGAACTCTTGCCCTGTTTTCCCTCCATGGTGAACTGTAAGCTGTAAAGTGAAATAAACCTTTTCCTCCCCGAAGCCGTTTTTGGTCAATGTTCTATCACAGCAATAGAAGTAACTAGAACAAGGAAGGATTTTTTTTCTAAATATTTATTTTTAATTTTATGTGTATGAGTGTATTGCCTGCATGTGTGTAAGTGCACCCATGTTGTGCACTGCCTGTGGAGGTAAGAAGAGGGCGTCAGGATCCCCTGAAACTGGAGTTATGGATGGTTTAGCTGCCATGTGGGTGCTGGGAATTGAACCCAGGTCTTCTGCAAGAGCAACCAGTGCTCTTAACCTCTGAGCCATCTCTCCAGCTCCTGGAAGGAACATTTTATAACCAACCCCTTAAAATATTCCATTGGCTCAGCCCTCAAAGTATATCCAGAGCCCTCCATTTGTCACCATCTCACAACTGTCACTCCACTCCAGGTCACTATCCTCTTGCCTGGACTACTCAGTAGCTTCCTGAAGTGCCAAACAATAGCTGTCCAGAGATTTCTACACCCTGTACCCAGATTGTCCCTTCAAGGTCCATAGAAGGAGACAGTATTCCAGGATATCTGCTTGGACACAGTGTGAGTACAAGAAGGAGTATCAGACTGAAAGATGCTCCTTCTTGGCTTTGAAGACAAAAGCCACAGCCAAGGAATGCAGACTTTAAGAATCCAGAAAAAGCAATGGTCCCATTTGCCCTCCCCTAGAGTCTCTGGAATGAACACAGCCCTGTTGACCCCTTGATTTTAGTCTAGCAAGAAACATTTCAGACTTCAGACCTCCAAAACTCTAAGATAAATCTATATTATTGAAAAACACTATTTGTTGTTATTTGTTACAGCAGCAACAGAAACATAATATCCCTTCTCTGTCCTTACCCCCTGCGTTCTGTACACAATAACCACAGGAGGCTTAAAAATGGGACAGGGGTTATGGGGGAGAGCTGGGCATAGTGACATGTTTATCTCAGCACTCAAGAGGTAGAGGCAGGAGAATCAGGAGTTCAAAGGCAGTCTCAGCTACGTAGCAAGTTCAAGGCCAGCCCGGACTACATGAGACCCTATCTCAAAACCAAAAAACAATGAATTCTTTTAGGGCTAGGATGTAGCTCAGTGGGACAATTGCTTGCCCAGCATGAACAAAGCCCTGGGTTCAATCCCCATACAGAAAAGCGAGGGAGGGAGGGAGGGAGGGAGGGAGGGAGGGAAAAAGGTGCTAGAGAGAAGGCTCAGAGGTTAAGAACACAGCTCTTGCAGAAGACCCAGGTACAGTTCCAGCACTCACTTCGAGTATCTCAAAACCACCTGTAACTCCAGCTCCAGGGGATGTGACACCCTTTTCAGGGATATACACAAACACACATAAATAAATAAATATAAATAAATATTTAAAAACAAATTTACAAACACATGCACGCACGCACACACGCACACGCACACACACGCACACACACACGCACGCACACACACGATGGTTGTGATCCCAGCACTTGGAAAAAGGGGTCTCAGAAGTTCAAGCTCATCCTTAGCCTAACAGGGAATCTGAGTTTGGGTCTCTGTCTCTCTGTCTCTCTCAGAGAAGGCCAAGGTCCTTTCAATGTCTCTGGATGATGTATGCTGATCCTCCTTGCCTTCTGTCCCTCCCTGCCCTCTGATCCTTCCTGGCTCTCCCCACACTCTTCCTGCATCTCATTCCACACACCCAAATCTCTCTTCTGTTTTATTCCTTTATTCTAACAAACAACATAATTAATGTAATTACTTTGTTGTTTATCTCCACAAGAGATCACACAGATCATTGTCATGTTTATGATGCATCTTCAAGGCTAGAAAAGTAAATATTTGTCAAATGAATTCGTGAAAGGACTGAGGTAGCAGTGATCTGGGACCCTGATCACAACACCTTAGATAAGACCTTTTCCCTCCGGGACAGTCCCTTAACTGTGATTGTACAAAGGACAAGACCCTGGAGTTGGGCTTTGACCACCTGTCTCAAGGCTCTTAAGTGTACCCCCAGTACCCGCAGAGAGTACTATACTCTTAACCCTGAACCTGGAACCTGCCAATTTCCCCAATCCCCACCTTCAGGTCCTGAGAACCTGGGGACCCAGAGTGGCAGCTGTGAGGGTTGGGAACACCTGCAACTGAGCCACCACTCCTACCTCCCCAGAGTAGGCAAAACTGGTCCAACCAGTTATCCTGGGCCACAGGGACACCTGTTCTGTCAACCGAGGCTTCCAAGCCTCTGCATAGGTCATTTCTCACATATGTTATGCTGTCTTCAGACAACTGAGATGTGTTTCCTTTCTCAGATGGTGCCCAAGCCTACACAGCAGACACCTCCTGGGTAAAGCTCATCCGTAGCTGCCCTGTGGTAGGAGGAGAGGACAGGCAACCCTGTCTTGATCTTTTAAAGTGTTGTTGTTCACTCCACAAAGGTTGGTTGAACAATTCCTGAGTAGCTCTAGACACTGAGATATATCTATCAACAAAGGTCTTCAAATTTATGGAGAGGGAGGCAGGAGGATCATGTTCATAGACATCTGCAGCTACAGAGCAAGTTCAAGACCAGTCTGAGATCTTTGCTCAAAATAAACAAGGGTGTGTGTGGCTGGAAAGATGGTTCAGGAGGTAAGCTGTGAAAGGGTGAGGATCTGCATTCAGATCCTAGCACCCATATAAAAAGCTGAGTGTGACCACATACCCACCTGTAACCCAAGCTCAGGGGTGGGGGGAGAGGAGGATATTTGGGGCTTGCTAGCTGCCAGCCTAGCTCAAGATTCAGTCAGAGACCCTGAATTTAGGGAATAAGGTAGAGAGTAACAGAGCAAGACACCCAATGACTTCCTCTGGCCTCCATGCATAGACCACAGACACAGACACACACAGTAATGAATAAAATGGGGTAAAGAACTAGAGAATGGGGACTAGAGAGATGGCTCAGTGGTTAAGAGCACTGGTTCTTGTAGGAGACCCGGCTTCGAATCCCAGCACCCACATGGCAGCTAACAACTGTCTGTAACTCCAATTCCAGGGGATCCAATGGCTTCTGTCCTCCAGGCATTGCATGACACGGGTGCACTTACCCACACGCAGGCAATACATGCATACACATAAAATAAAAATAATAAAATATTTTTTAAAAAAAAGAACTAGAGAATGATGGAAGTGGGGACTATTTTATCATGCATTGGTCAAGAATCGAACCTGGGCCTCCTGTGTGGCAGGTGCGAGTTCTACCACTGAACCACCAATGTTAGCGGGGACTATCTTGGAGGAATGCCTCTTTGAAGAAATGGATTTGGATAACCATAAATAGAGGGAGGAATCTGTCATATGAAAATCTTGGGGGACAAGCATCTCAGAATGGCACATGCAAAGGCCTTGAAGCAGGAATTAGCTTATATTGTGGAAAAGAAGGTAGGTGTGGCTGGAAAGGACAGAGAAGCAAACAGGTGAGACTTGAAATCTTGGGGAAATGTTGAACTTTGTTTGGGGAGAGATCAGAAGCCTCTAAGGGGGCTGGTTGGTTTGCATGTTGGTTTGTTTGGTTTGCTTGTTTGTTTGAAGCAGGGTCTCTTGCAGACCATGCTGGCCTTGAACACACCATGTAGAATGAGAATGACCTTGAACTCCTGATTCTCCTGCCTCCATCTCCCAAATGCTGGGACTACAGGTATGTACCACTACACCCAGCTCTACTGGAGGATTTTAAACATTTTATTTATGGGGCTGGAGAGATGGTTCAGCTGAGTAGTACCCGTAGAGGACAGAAGAGCATGTCAGGTATTCAGATCCCCTGGAATTGGAGTTACAGAGAGTTGTTAGCCACCATGTGGGTGCTCGGAACCAAACCCGGGTCCTCTTTAAGAGCAGCCAGTGCTCTTAACTGCTGAGCCATCTTTCCAGCCCCATTTTTAAAATCTTTTTTAAAAAATACGCATTATTTTTATACTGGAGGTTTTAAATAGCAAAGCATGATCTGATTCAGGCTCTAGAAAGATCCTTTGGTCTGCTGTTAAGAGAATGAATCATAGGGAGTGAGATGGCTCAGTGGTTAAGAGCATTAGTTGCTCTTGCAGAGATCTGGGTTTCGTTCCCAACACCTACATTGCAGCTAACAACTGTCTGCAACTCCAGTTCCAGGGGATCCAATGCCCTCTTCTAGCCTCTGTGACAAGCACCAGGCATGCATGTGTTGTATATAAATACATGCAGGCAAAACATTCATACTCATAAAATAAAAATAAATGATATCTTTTGAGAGAGAATGGATCATGAAGCTGGACGCAGTGGCACATGCCTGTAATCCTGCAGTGGGAGGCAGAGGCAGGAGGATCACTGCAAGTTCAGTGCCAGCCTGGTCTACATAGTGAGTTTCAGGCCAGCCAGAACTACATAGCAAGACCTTGTCTGAGAGAAAGGGAGAGAGGGAATAGATAATAATGGAAAGAGAAAAAGTGAGCAAAAGAAGGCTGATACAATTGTTGATCCAAGGGAGGCTTGTGGCCTGGACAAAGGTGGTGTTAGCCAAGGAAGTAAGCGGTTGTTAAAACCTAGGAGACACGGTTCCAAATAAACCCCTCCCCATGAAAGCAGGAAGAACTTTAGAGATCAAAAAGTCAATGAACTTTGGAGTCCGTTAGTCCTGGTTTTCAAGCTCAGCTCCACAAATTCGGGACAGATTTCTGAGCCTTAGTTTTCCCAGCTGTAAAATGGGCATAAGAAAGTGGGCTTCCAAGGTGTGTCTTAAATTTTAGTACCATGTAATAAAAAAGTATAAAGCACAAAACTTGACATTAAGTAGCCACTCAAATCAACCGTGACTCAGTTCCCTATAAGGAACAGGCTAACAGGACATGGTGATTCATGATTATGATCCTAGCCTTTGGGCAGCAAAAGAGGCAGTACAATTTCTGGGAGTTTAAGGTCAACCTGAGATAAATAGTGAGGGTTTTTTTTTTGTTTTTTGCTTTTTGAGACAGGGTCTCCCTATAGCCCCAGCTAACCTGGAACTCACTATGTAGACCAGGCTGGCCTTGAACTCACAGAGATCCACCTGCCTCTGCCTCCCGAGTGCTGGGATTAAAGGTGTGCGCCACCACACCCAGCTTAAATAGTGAGTTGTAAGAGTTTCTGGACATTCTGGACTACAGAGTAAGACCTTGCCTGGAAAGAAAGAAAAGATGGAGATAGGGGGTGGGGAGGGAGGGAGAGAGAGAGAGAACAAAGAAGAGACTAAGGGTGCTTGCTGCCAAGCCTGAGGTCCTAAATTCAATCCCTGGGTCTCACATAGCAGGAGAGAACCAACTCCCACAGGTTGTCCTTCAATCTTCACACGCACTCTGTGGTACACACACTAATAATTTTTTAAAAATATTTTATTTGTTGCCGGGCGTGGTGACACATGCCTTTAATCCCAGCACTCAGGAGGCAGAGGTAGGCAGATCTCTGTGAGTTCAAGGTCAGCCTGGTCTACATAGTGAGTTCCAGGACAGCTGGGGCTACAGGGAGATCCTGTCTCAAAAAGATAATAAATTTTATTTATTTTTATTTTATGTGTATGTAATTGCCTGCATGTATGTAAGTGCACCCGTGTCATGCAATGCCCTCAGAGAACAGAAGAGGCTGTCGGATCCCCTGGAACTGGAGTTACGGACAGTTGTTAGCTGCCATGTGGATGCCGGGACTTGAACTGGGGTCTTCTGCAAGAACAGTCAGTGTTCTTACCCACTGAGCCATCTCTCCAGCTTCCATAATAATTTTTAAAATATTTTATTTATTATTTTTATTTTATTTGTATGACTGTTTTGCCTACATACATATAAGTGCACCTGTGCATGCAATGCCTGTGGATGCCAGACAAGGGTGTCAGATCCCCTGGAACTAGAGTTATGATGGTTGTTACACCATATGGGTACTGAGAATTGAACCCAGGTCCTTTGGAAGAATAGCAAATGTGCTTAAGCACCACCATCTCTCCAGCCCCAATAAAAATGGAAGGAAGGAAGGAAGGAAGGAAGGAAGGAAGGAAGGAAGGAAGGAAGGAAGGAAGGAAGGAAGGAAAAGAAAGAGAAAGGAAACAGACCAGCTAGAAGGGGAAGAGAGAGATGGTAGTTAGTTTACAGGGTTCTTCCAGTCCCATACCACATGATAAAACAGAAATAAAGAAAACATCAAAATTTCCAAGGAGGGACAGGAAGAATGACTCAATAGTTAAGGGTGCATACTGGTCTTATGGAAGACCAGAGTTCAGTTCCCAGCACTCATGTTAGGTGACTCACATGTAACTAGACTGTAACTCCAGCTCTAGGGGATCCACCCCCTTAAAAACAGGTTTGCTACCTCCCAAGGCTCCTCCAATATGTAGAGAATAAAGGCCAAATTCCTTAATATCCAAGGCTGTCTCTCTTTCATCATCAACTCATATTTCAATAAAACAAAGTGGCTAAGAACATGTAGTAGCCGGCCATGCTGCTGGACTCCCAGCTCTGCAGCTTACTGGCTGTGTGAGGCGTGACAAGAGTTTTGCCTCTCTGTGCCTTGGCTTCCTCAAGAACAAAGGAAGCACTAGCACCTGATAGGTGAGGTGATGTGACACGAACACCTTAGCATGTGTTCCCATCCTTCCCATCCTGGGAAGGCTTGAAGAATCAGTGATTACCACCATCCACATACTCCCTCCAGTCTCTAGTTACTGGACCACTTGCCAGCCCCGCTCTCACTCACACCTCACTCCCTTGGTTGCTTTCTGTTATCTATCCATTAAAGTGCTCTATGGCACCAGTATGGTGGCTCTCACCTGTAATCCCAGCACTCGGGAGGTTGAGGCTAGAGAAGTGCCAGGAGTTCACTGCCAGCCTGGGTTATACGGTGAGTTCCAGGCTCGCCTGAGCTATGGAGTGAAACTCTTGTCTCCGAAAACCTACCCAACCAACAAAAAGCCCACCACTCTATGCTAAGGCCCAGCTTAAATGTCATCTACTTTAAGACTCCTTGTCCCCATCAGTCCTCCTCTGGTTCTTTTGCAGGTTGAGACACTCACAGCCTCACCCACCCTCATGGGCTTTGTCCTCCCTGCTAGTTCGCCCCTTCCTGAGTGTGTGGGAAGTGAGGCTTGGCTTTGAGCTCCAGCCCTGGGTCCCAGCTGGGTCTGGGGACCATGCCAGTCTTTGAAGCTCAGTCATCAAATTGAATCCTCCAGCTATGCTGTGCCCTGCCCCTGGCCCCTCCCTGAGCCTCCTTTTCCTTTTCTGTAACAATGTGGCCCAGAAGGTGGCTGTAAAGACAGGTAGGAAAACATGGGCCCTTTTCTCCAATTTGCCTCTCAATCAGTCTGGCTTGCCTCCTACCTGGAGCAGATGGGGAGGGAAGAGACCACTGGTGGTGGGGGCACTGATGACCCCATTGGGGATAGACTTCTGGGATTCTGACTTTTCACATGAAAATATAGACTGCTTACCCAGGGCATTTGTACTCTATGCTCTGTAATAACCATCCCAGGAGCATCTTTGGGAGAGAAGGGGTTCACAGGGTCTCAACCCAGGCTGACCTGTCTCTGCTTCCTGAGTACTGCTGAGTGCTAGAGTTACAGGAGAGCACCACCAATTCTGACAAGTCACCTACCCCTCTATGATCGCCCTGGCTGGCTGCGGTGAGATTGCCACAGGGCACCTCACCCTGTTCTAGAGGCAAGTGCTGCCACCTCTGGGTTTAGAAAGGAACTGACAAAGCTCAAGCCCAGGCCATATGGACACAAGTCCTTGATAAAAAACATTTATTGAGATTGAGCACGTTCCAAGTCTTGGGTCCTGTGCCCAGCCTTTTACACATTTCAACATACTCTGTCCTTAGGAAACCTATAGGTGGAATTTCAATTTCAAGCCCTACTGTACGGTTGAGGAACAGAGCAAAAGGAGGTGACACGACTTGCTGGAGGTCACACTGCAAACGTGGCAATTCTTGGATTTGAATGAATGATGTTGAAGGTCTCCTACATGCCCAGTCACAGAGTCTCTGATGATGCCATCAAGAACTGTTCGGTAATGATCCAAAATACAAGGACTCCACATCCAGCTCCCTAAACAGTAGCTTGCTCGGAGGCCACTCCAGGCAGCCAGGATGGTACCACCCTGCCTTCTCTTGGAGGAAATCCAAGTACCAGCCTGGATCAGCCAGGCTCTGGGGATCAGCCAGTCCCTGGGCGGCTCCTCTGGCCACCTGTCTTGCGGTTGTTCTACCCTGGAGCCACAGTGTCTGCGTCAGGCCCCAAGAACACTGTAGGGCTCCCCAGCAGGATGCTGGGCACAGGACAGCCACGATATAGGGTCGATAACTGATTTCCAAAAGGACAGTGGCCCGCCCCTGAGGCCCAGCCCGCCATCACTCGGAGGCCTGGATGTAGACTGGCACCGCAAGCATGGCGCACGCGCCCTCTGCCCCCGCCTGCAGCTCAGCCAGCGCCAAGTTGGAGCCCAGTCCCTCGGTGTGCCCGGGCACCACCAGCTCGGGGTCCCCGCCCACCGTGCCGCCCACCACGATGGACAGCACCGCGTCCTGCTCGGCGAAGGGCGGCTTGCCCGGCGCGGCCTCGGGAGCGGACCCTGCACTCTTCAGCTCCTCCAGCCCCAGCGGGTCCGGCGCGGGACTCGCCGCCTTGTGCCCGCCGCTGCTGCCACCGAGCGGGGCCGCCCTCTTCCGGGGAGGCCTCCGGGCTTGCAGGTCCTTGTCCTTCGGGGGCCCGAGGCGGCAGCGGTGATCCTTGAGGTATTTGTGCCGGGAGAAGCCCTTGGCGCAGCCGGCGCAGCGGAACTTGTAGTTGCCGGTGTGCGCGCGCTGGTGCTCGGTCAGGTGGGCGCGGCGGCTGAAGGATTTGCTGCACAGCCCGCACTTGTGGAGCTTCATGCCTGAGGGGAGAGCGGGCGTCAGGGAGGCGCACCCGCCCCTGCCCTGCGCGGCGTCCTGCCCGGGAACAGACCAGTCCCCAGCCGCACCATCATCGGTGTGGTCCAGCCTCGGGGGCTCTCTGTACTCTCATCTCTCCCTTCCTTGCAGCCCGTCACTAGGGCACTGAGCAGGCTCCTGCCCGCGGGCCTTAGCAATTGCTGTTTCCACTGCCAGCAACAATCCTGGATCCCTAAGGCTTGGTGAACTTTGCAGGTCGCATCACTTCTCACCTGGATGCTGGGGCTGCCACCTCCCCTCCACTGCCTGCCTCACTGTGCCCTCAGACCACTGCCCCTGGGGAGCTAGAGATGTCTGTAAAACACAAACCAGCCTGGGGCTTGCTGTCCAAACCTCCCACTGAGGCCGTTTCCTAAAACCAGTGTTCCATCCGACTTCCCGATTCCTCCATCCCATGCCCTGTGCTCAGACCTCCCCACTTTTCCCTGTCCACCGCCAGCACTTGCAGCTCCCTTTCCCAGAAAAGCTATTTAGTGAATTCTTTCACTGCACAGGCCTGAGTTTCTAGGAGGACCTTCCTGATCCCCATACTCACCCTGCCTCCTTTTGAAAAACATTCACCCTTCACCTCCTGGGGATGGGGGCTCAGAAGGACAGTGACATGCCAGACCCCACCAAGCAACGGGCAACACCAAGACTCAAAGCCTAGCATTCAAAGTACTTGATTACTCTGACCCTATTTTTGTTTTCTTATTTGAGACAGGGTCTCCCTGTAGCCCAGGTTGGCCTAGAACTCAAAGGGATTCACCTGCCTCTGCCTCCTGAGTGCTGGGACTAAAGGCAAGCACCAACATGCCTGGCTTCACCCATTTTTTAAATAGGGTCTCATGTAGCTCAGACTGGATTTGAACTTGCTATGAAGCCAAGGATGACTTTGAGTTCCTGATCCTCTGGCCTGTACTTCTACAGTGCTCAAATTACAGCTATGTTCCACCATACTGTTTATAATATCACTGGGGACCAAACCCAGGGCTTCATGTATGTTAGGCAAGTGCTCTGGCCACTGAGCTACATCCCCAGTTCTACACCCCCCCCCTTTTTTTGAGGCAGGGTCTCACCATACAGCCATGGCTAACCTGGGACTCACTATGTAAACCAGGCTGGCCTCAAACTCACAGAGATCCCACCTGCCTCTGGTTCCCAAGGGCTGGGATTAAAAGTGTGCACTACCACACCAGGCCTATTTTCCCATTTTAAAGCTTTTCTTGGTCACTGAATCTTTTCAGTAAACCAGTGGTTCTTGAACAGGAGAAACTTTATCTCCCAGGGGACTTTGGCAGTGTCTGGAGACATTTTTGATAGTTACACTATGGAGAAAACGACACCCACATACCATGGGGTAGGGGAGGTATGGCATGTTCCTAAACATCCAACAGGGCACCACAGTCACCTCCCTTCCTCAAGGAATTATCCAGCTCCAAAGGTCCATAGTGTCAAGGAGGGGGGTTGGAGAGATGGCTTATGGTTAAAAGCACTGAGTGCTGGAGCAGAGGACCCAGGTTTGGTTCCCAGCACTCACATGGCGACTAACAACCATCCAAAACTCTAGTTCCAGGGGATTTGACACCTTCTTCTGACATCCATGGGCATTGCATGGCATGGGTGCACTTACATACATGCAGGCAATACACTCATACAGATTAAAAAAAAACAAACAAACTGTACCAAGGAGGGAACGTCCTACCCCTGTTCAAGGTATGCCCAGCCCAGTTGCACAGGGAGCACAAGGGAAGGAAAGTTGACTTGAAGACACCTGTCTTGCCTTCCCAGGCAACCCCTTTGGTGGCATCTTAGATGGCCTTGATCCACACCTCCATCTCACTGTGTGCAGTTCAGCTGCCTCTTCTTAGATCTGCTTCCCCTGGGGCTGGGATAGCATCTGACTTACCTCTGCTGCCCTAGTTCCTCAACACAGACACAGTTTCTGTGAGAAGACACCGGCTGGCTGGATTTAACCAGGTGAGGACAATAAGCCTTATATACATGTCTGCTCTTCCTTCTCCTGACAGCTCTATCCCATGGAACTTATCTCAGCCAGACCCTTTGACAGGCCCCTAAGCCTCTTACCAGAGTGGGAGAGAATGTGGGCTTTCAGCTTGTCTGGCCGGTTGAATTCCTTGCTGCAGCCTGTGTGTGTCCTGGAAGCCAAAGCCATCAGTCAGGGGAGCACAGTAGCTTGAATCCTCTAGCTGGTCCCTCCACTAGCCTTTGTCAACCAAAGAGCTAGGGAAATGAGGCAGGCAGGGCCCAGGACAGGATAATGGAGGCCCTTGGCCCTCAGGCCTGACGTCTTCAGTCCAGTCCTCCATGTTGGCCCCTCTGGGGGAGTCTAAGCCCAGACCCACACACAAGGCAGCCCCTACTCACGAGAAGGGACACTTGTACTTCTTGAAGGGCTCGTGGATCAGCATGTGTCTCTTCAGCTTGTCCTTGCGGTTGAATGCAGACTCACACACGGAGCATTTGTAGGGCTTCTCACCTGTGGGGACACAGAATGAGGCAGCAAGGGTCCCATGAGGAGGAGTCTGAATGTGCAGCCCTGCTCCTCCCCAGGGAGGTAGCTTTTCTTATTCTTCTTGAGTTTTTGCAGGGAAAATAGGGAAGAAGTTTCTGTGGGTTTTTTTGAGACAGGTTCTCCCTGTAGCCCCAGCTGTCCTAGAACTCACTATGTAGACCAGGCTGGCCTTGAACTCACAAAAATCTGCCTGCCTCTGCCTCCCAAGTGCTGGGATTAAAGGAGTGCGCCACCATGCCCGGCCTGTGGTTTTTAAGACAGAGTCTCATTATGTAGCTCAGGCTGGATTGGAATGCACAGTCATGCCTCAGCCTCCCAAGTGCTAGGATTACAGGATGGTGGCAGTATAGAACTCAGGGCGTGATGTACACTAGGAAAGCACCCCACCACACGGCACCACAGTCCCAGCCAGTTCCAGCTTAGGTGCTTCTATGGTGCTGACGTTAGTCTTGAACTCCTGGGTCAAGTGGTCTTTCTCCCTTAGTCTCCTCGGTTGCTGGGACTTCAGGTATATGCCATTGCACCCAGGGCAATATCTTAAAATTTCATTTATT
>NW_008357131.1:302275-319489 GCF_000622305.1 Nannospalax galili
GAATGTGGGGGTCAGAAGACAACCGGAAAGAGTTGGTTCTCTCCTTCCACCATGAGGACCACAGGGATCAAACTCAGGTTGTTAGGCTTCCTTTACCCACTGAGCCATCTCACTAGACCCCAGGGCTATTTTTGATAGATGAGTGAGAGGGGCTCCTAGACAAGGCTACATATTGAGAGGGACCTGAGGTGGCATCAAGCACCCATGCCTATCCAGGTGAGGGGCCCAGGCATGCCAAGGTGCCTGAAAAACAATGGGAGTTATGGAGGCAGCCCAAAGGACCTGAGGGAGAATGGGGTAGGGGATGTCAGTTCAACTGGGCAGCCAACCTTACTGGGGAGACCTGGAAGGTCAAGGTGAGGACTTTGGCTTTGACTTTGAGCCAGATGAGAACCCACCAGAGGATCTGAGCAGAGAAGGGATGGGATGTGACTGAAGGTCCAGATCCTCTCCATCTTGGCTATGGAGGTGAAGTATGAACCTAGAAACTGCTTCTGCTAAAAATCCTTGATGCCTCTTTGCAGCCCATAAAGTAATAAAAGCAGTATGAAAACCTGCAACTTTGTCTTTGTTTGGAATTTATCTGTTTCCTTTACTTTGGCTGAAGGCACAGAGATGAGTCATTGTCCTAAGTCTGCAGTCACCTTGGCTTCCAGGAAGAGCAAAACCCTATTGATAGGACACCCCTGCACTCAGGTGACAGCAACAATCCATGATGGCAAAGCCACACCCTGCAGCAGAAATGATCATATGGAGGTACCAGACTGACGCCTTCAAGTGATGACAGCAACAAGGGCTTCCTCAGACCACCCTGAAGAACCAGAGCTGAGACAGGGGTGGCAGGACCACACCTTGACCAGGACTGCTTAATTATACATACCTTGCCTCTTGCCCAGCTTCTATGTAAACCTAAAGCTCATGTCAAGATGAACTGGGGTCACTATACCCCTTTATTTGCTCCTCTTCCCAATGTGGCCACATTGGCTTTTCACTATTACCTGTCTTTAATCGGCATGCTGGGGATGTGTAGTTGAGCCTAGTCTGTTGGGGCTGCCGGAGCCCTGGCCTTGACCTTAAAAACTTCAGCTTTGGAGCTGGAGAGATGGCTCAGCGGTTAAGAGCACCAATTGCTCTTGCAGAGGACCCAGGTTCAATTCCCAGCACCCACATGGTGGCTACGAACCGTCCTTAACTCCAGTTCCAGGGGAATCTGAAGCCCTCTTCTGACCTCCAAAGCATTGCATGACACAGGTGCACTCACACACATGCAGGCAATGCACTCGTACACATAAAATAAAAATAATAAAATATTTAAAAAAAAAGAACATTTACTTCATCTGTTTAGTGTTATTTAACATATAATATATAATAGACAAAGGAAAACTTCTAAGTTCTTTTAAAAGGTATTGCAGTGACACATAAAATAAAAATAATACAATATTTTTAAAAAACTTCAGCTATAAGAAGAGATTTAGAGGTGAGGGTGTAGGGTGGTAGAGACTGGTACAAACAACAGAAGGGGTTGAAGGAAGGCTGGGCACAGCCATGCAGTACACTGGCCTCACCTGTGTGTGAGAGGAAGTGAGGAATCGGTGTGAGTGTAGGCAGTGGCCTGAGTAGCAGGAGTGAAGGTCAGGACACTATAGCAACAGGGTCCACTCTGGGACAGGGAGTCGTACCTTGTCTGAGTCCAGCCACTATCCCTCCCCTCACCCACACCTTACAGATGAGAGGACAAAGTTCAGCAAGGTGAAGTGACTTGTTCATGGTCTACATGTGGCTGGATACTTAAGTTCCCATCTACCTGTATGCTACAGAGCCACCTGAGCTGCCCCAGGGCTCCCCTGAGGAAGCAGCTGATGGTATCAGGGTCCTCTGAGGAGCCCACAGTGCATCACTAAAATGCCTACTAAGTTCCTGTGGATGAGCCTACCCTGTAGCTGGTATGATTTCCTTCCACTATTTCCTCTCTGTTCTCTCACTGGAATGAACAAAGAATTTGAAAACTCATCAACCCAGTTGGTTAAAGGAATGCTGGTCCTCAGAACAGAATGCTGTGCAATCATTAAGATCAAAGTCAGGGCTGGAGAGATGGCTCAGTGGTTAAGAACACTGACTGTTCTTGCAGAAGACCCTGGTTCAAATCCCAGCACCCACATGGCAGCTAACAACTGTCCTTAACTCCAGTCCCAGGGGATCCGATAGCCTCTTCTGACCTCCTCCGGCACTGCACAACATGGATACACTTACCTGCATGCAGGCAATACACGAACACACATAAAATAAAAATAATAAATAAAATTTAAAAAAAAAAAGGTCAAAGTCAGGTAATGTGGTAACCCATCCCTGTGATCCCAACACTTAGGAGGCTGAGGCAAGGAGATCATTATGAGTTTGAGGCCAGACTGAGCTACAGAATAAGATCCTGTCTCCACCACACAAACATCATGCAACCGAAGAATAACTTGGGATCATAGTACTGGTCTAGTGTTGTGTGTCTGGGCAGATTTCCCACTGACCAGCCTCCAAATTCCCAGCCATTAAAAAAAAAAAGTTCCTGTCTCCAACAAGCTAGCAGAAAAAAAAAAAAACTAAGGTGATTTTCTGTTTCCTGATCTAGAAAGATCCCTATGTTGTTAGGCCCCCTTTTTATTAAAAAAAAACAAAAGTATAATACCTCAGAAGCCCCAAGTATACATGCTTCTGTTTTGTGTGTATGTATATATACACATCCTTACATTATTGTGTGGAGTGTGGAGGCTAGAGGTGGTCTTCCTGGATCGCTCTCCTCCTCAGAGTTTTAGAAATGGGTCAGCAGTTAAGAGCATTGGCTGCTCTTGCAGAGGACTCAGATTCATGGCAGCTAACAACCATGTGGAACTCTACCTCCAGGGTATTTGATGCCTTCTTTCGGCCTCTATAGGCATTACACACGTGGGTATGCATACATGCAGGCAAAACACTCATACACACAAAACTTTTTTGTTGTTCTTTTTGAGACAGGGTCTCCCTATAGCCCCAGCTAGCCTGGAACTCACTATGTAGATCAGGCTGGACTTGAACTCATAGAGATCCACCTGCCTCTGCCTCCAGAGTGCTGGGATTAAAGGTGCCCAGCTACATAAAACATTTTTTTTTGTTTTTGTTTTTGTTTTTGGCTTTTTGAGACAGAGTCTCCCTGTAGCCCCAGCTGTCCTGGAACTATTTTAAAAAATAAATAAATAGGCTGGGTGTGGTGGCGCACGCCTTTAATCCCAGCACTCAGGAGGCAGACCAAGTGCTGGGATTAAAGGAGTGTACCACCCCGCCTGGCCTTACATAAAACTTTTAAAAAGTTAATTTATGCATAAAAGAAAGTATGTTGAACAGATATTAAATAAAAATAGAGGGGCTAGAGGGATGGCTCAGTGGTTAGGTGCTTGCTGCTCTTCTAGAGGACCAGATTTTGGTTCCCAGCACCCACACTGGGAAGCTCCCAACTATCTGTAACTCCAGCTCCACAGGATCTAACACTCTTTTCTGGCCTCAGTGGGCACCCACACACATATGGTGAAGCATGCCTTTAATTCCAGTACTTGGGAGGCAGAGGCAAGCAGATTTTTGTGAGTTTGAGGTCAGCCTGATTTATATAGCAAGTTATAGGCTAGTCAGGGCTACATAGTGAGAACCCCCGCCACCCCACCTCCAAATACATAAAACAAAAGTAGAATCACTGAAATAGACAGCAACAAGCAGTTATGTTTGGGAGGAATTTAAAACTATAAAGTGGGGGCTGGAAAGATGACTCAGTGGTTAAGAACAGTTACTGTTCTTCCAGAGGACCCAGGTTTGATTCCTAGCACCCACATGGTGGCTAACAACCATTTGTAACTCCTGTTCCAGGGGATCTGACACCCTCTCCTGGCCTCCTGGGGAACTGCACACACATAGTGTACTTACATACATGCAGGCAAGACACTCATGCACATAAAATAAAAATATTAAAAAAAAAAAAAAACCTGTGCCAGGTGTGGTGGCACACTCCTTTAATCCTAGCACTTGGGAGGCAGAGGCAGGTGGATCTCTGTGAGTTCGAGGCCAGCCTGGTTTACATAGTGTGTTCCAGGCCAGCTGGGACTACCAGGAGACCCTGTTAAAAAGACTAAAAAACAAACAAAAAACCCGTGACATGATATGCACATCACAACTTGTAGGAATTTGGCTTTTGTTTGATGTTGCATTGAGACAGACTCTCGCTATGTTGCCAAGGCTGGTCTCAAACTCCTGGATCCTCCCATCTCAGCCTCCTGAGTAGTTAGGATCACAGGTATGTGCCACTCCTAGCCAGTAGTTACTTAAAAAATAAAACTGAATCCTGAGATGGGGAGATAGATGGCTCAGTGGATAAAGTGATGGCTATGTAAGTCTGAGGACCTGGGTCCAAATCCCCAGAACTAGACATGGCATCCCACGTTTCAGGCAAGATGAGAGGAAGAGACAGGAGAATCCTTAGATACTCACAAGCCAGCTAGCCTGGCCTACAGCAGCAAGAAACAACAGAAAAAATAAATAAATAAATAAAATAAACAAAACAGTGGGGCTGGAGCGATGGCTCAGTGGTTAAGAGCTCAGTACTCTTACAGAGGACCCAGGTTCAATTCCCAGCACCCACATGGCGGCTAAGAACCGTCCTTAACTCCAGTTCCAGGGAAATCCAATGCCTTCTTCTGACCTCCGTGGCATTGCACAACATGGGTGTACTCACATACATGCAGGCAATACATTCATACACATAAAATAAAAATATAAATAAAATATTTTAAAAAATAAATAAATAGGCTGGGTGTGGTGGCGCACACCTTTAATTCCAGCACTCGGGAGGCAGAGGCACGTGGATCTCTGTGAGTTCAAGGCCAGCCTGGTCTACATAGTGAGTTCCAGGACAGCTGGGGCTACAGGGAGACACTGCCTCAAAAAAAAAAGACAAAAAAAGTAAATAAATAAATAAACAAAACAACAAACAGACCCTTCTCAAACAAGGTAGGAAGTGAAGACTGATACCCGAGGATGTCCTCTGACCCGACATATAGGCCATGACACATGCCCAGGCTCACATTCACACACACAAATAAGCACATGCATGCAAGTGCACTCATACACATATGCACAAAGAAATAAATAAAACTGAATCCAGACATAGTAGCCCAGACCTGCAATCTTAGCACTTGGGAGGGGAAGGCAAGAGGGTCAAAAACCAAAACCGAACAAACAAAAAAATGAAGATCAAAAGAAAATAAAATATTACCATGTCTCAAGTTGGGAACCAAGTAGAGGGGATAGGAATGTTCAGGAAGGTGGTCTCCCCACACTTCTCTGGCAGGGCTGACACTCGGGACAGAGTCAAGTGCCCCCACCTGCCTTGTGCTCTCTGGTGGTGGGAACCCCTTGTTCACAGCTGAGGACAGGTGAGTGGAGATCAGTAAGGAGACAAGAAGAGGGATGTGGGGGAGAAGGGGAGAAGGGGAGAAGAGCCAATGGGGACAGAAGAGGGACAAAGGCACAGACCAGAGAGGGAGGGCTGGGGCAGGAGGAGTAGGCATGGCAGGGTGCCCACCTGAGTGGATGTGGGCATGCAGCTTGAGGTAGTGCTCCCTTCGGAAGAACTTCTTGCAGACCTGGCACTTGAACCGGCCACCACTGCCATGGGTGGGCAGGTGACGCCGTAGGTAACGTTCACAAGGAAACACCTGGAGGAAGAGGTGAGGTCAGCCTCACAGGCCCTTCCCTTGCCACCTTCAGCATTCTGAGCTCAGAGATCCTGGCTTCCAGTCCCTATGGAAACACCTTGCTTTCTGCCCACAGGGGCTAGGGCCCAGAGTGACCAACCTAGCCCTCAGGACCCCCTGGCTCCCTAAGTTCCCATCCACTCTGAGCTTCTGCCCAGGCTGTTCTTCCTACACAGAGGGCTTTCTCTTGGTATCCTAAACCCCTATTCCTCCCTCAAGACCCAACTCAGGTATCAGTGCCTCTGTGAAGATTTCTTGACTACCTGGTGTCATACTAGACAAAACAAATCCTGCCTTTGTATGACCACCCCAAGTTTTAAAAAATATTTTATTTATTATTTATTATTTATTATTTATTATTATTTTATCTGTATAAGTGTATTGCCAGCATATGTGTTAAGTACACCCATGTCATGCAATGCCTGTGGATGTCAGAAGAGGGCGCTGGAATCTCTGGAACTAGAGTTAAGGAGGGCTGTTAGTTCTAATGTGGGTGCTGGGAATCGAACCTGGGTCCTCTGCAAGAGCAGCCAGTGCTCCTAACCACTGAGCCATCTCTCCAGTTCTTGATCACCCAAAGTTTTAAGTCAGCAATTAACTCACTGAACTGTAGCATTAGCTTACATGGGACCCCATGGGAAAACACGGCGCCTATCATTCCCCAGCACTGGCCTGGTGAAATGACTGACAAGTTAATTAATGAATTAAAAAGTAGTCAAATAGCTAAAGAAGTGACTAGGAAGGATAATAAAAGAGCCAGGAAACGGGCACCACAATCGCTAACAGAGGACTGGGAAGGGCATTCGTTCAGTCACTCATTCATTTTTTCACATAGCTGGTAAAGTGATGTGGTCAGGGGCTTAACCCCATCACTTCCTAACTGGGTGCCCTTTCCACCTTGGTCCCCTCACCCGTAGAATAGGAATAGGAGATCTGCACCATAGGGTTGAGTGAGGCAGCTCAAGTAAAAGGCACCAGGCACAGACTTCTTGTTCAGTTCATACCTTCAAATTCCAAAGCCCCAGTTAAACTGTATAACCAGAAACCTAGAATGAAGATGAAGTAAAATCCAAGCTGGACTGAAAGAACCTGCCATGTTAGGAATGTGTAGGAAGAGGAAATAAATTAGACACGTCAGGGGATGCAGTCAGCAAAACCCAGACTTCAGGAAATGCCACAGGACCACTGGCCTAGTTTCTTTCAAAGATTAAGGAAAATAGAAGCAGTGGGTGAGGGGACACCTGTGGATTAACAGCAGCTTCTGCTGTATCAGGTGATCACAACTCTGGACCTGACTCAAATAAACTTTACAAAAATGATGACACTATGGGGGCTGGAGAGATGGCTCAGTGGTTAAGAGAACTGGTTGTTCTTACAGAAGACCTGTTTTGAATCCCAGCACCCACATGGCAGCTAACAACCGTCCATAACTCCAGCTCCAGCAGATCTAACACCTTCTTCTGTCCTCTGTGGGTACTGTACAACATGGGTACACTTACACACATGCAGGCAGTACACTCATACACACAAACAATAAAAATAAATACATTTTTAAAAATGACGACACTCAAGACAGTGGAAACTGAATGCTTGCTGGATATTAGATGACCCTGGGGACAGGCTACAAGGAGTACTTCCAGAGTCACTGCAAAGAAGCCCGGGTAAGGATAGGGATAACACAGAGAAGGCAGGAGGCTGCCCCTCAGACACTGTCAGCCCCGAGCTGGGCTGAAGTGGGAGGAGAAAGGTCTTGAGGGCTCATCCACCACCTCATCACCCCTCTCAGGGTCTCCTCTTATGGTAGGAACAACCCATAACACAGAAAAAGGAATGCAGTGTGGTCTGTGCCTGAGTACACGTACACAGTTCTGCCTGTCATGACCTTGTAGCACAGAGCACCCATCAGGATATGTGTGTCATTGTATATACAAGAAGAGGAAACTGAGCTGTCCATGGGGGCCTAATACACTAAGCTTTCTTTTGTTCAAGACCCTGCTTTAGAGAATTATCTCTCAGGGACTAAAGAGATACCATAAACTGCTTCCTTCACAAATGCCTTGGGATCCCGTTTTATGTTCTGAGTGCCTCCTACACTCTGGGCACATGACGTGGCACCTACCTTCTGGCAGTGTGGGCAGGGGAAGCTGTGAGTGGCAGTCTGTACGTGGTGCTCCAGGGCCTCAGGGGTGGAGTATTTGTTGACACATTTGACACACCTAAGTGGGAAGGAATGGATAGATGAGAGGGACATCCAGTAGGCGTGGAGATCTTCCCATGCTTCCCCAGGGTGACATCAGGAGGCAAAATCCCTCATGTATCTAATTCACGCTGAAATGTGTCCATTCTTCTTACCTGTCATTGTATCCTCAGTTAACTGCTCTGACATGCGCAGTAGCCTCTCTGGTTTCCTGAGAAACCAGAGAATCACCTTGCCCCATGCAGTCCCTTATCCCCCAGGGTAGACAGAAAATCACGGGCAATGCCTATAATCTCAATGGTTCAGGGGTAGAGGCAGGAAGATCAGGAATTCAGGGTAATTCTAGGGTACATAGTGAGTTTAAGAATAGCCTGGGATATATACATATAATTACAAAATGGTTTTTTATATATATTTTTTTGAGACAGGGTTTCCCTGTAACCATAGCTCACCCGGAACTTGATATATAGACCAGACTGGCCTGGATCTCATAGAGATCTTTCTCCCTCTGCCTCCCTTGTGCTAGGATTAAAGGTATGTGCCACTGTGCCCAGCTGGGCTCCATTCTTAAAAGTTTTTCCCCTTTGCTCTGTATTTACCAGGGATGCCTTTTGTAACTAGGGAGAAAATAAAATCAATAAACTTTTTTTTTTTTTTAAGACAGGGTCTCATAGAGCCCAAGCTGGCTTCAAACTTCTATGAAGCTCAGCTGGTAAAGTGCTTTCTAGCATGCATGACAACCTTGGTTTGATTCCCAACACTGAATAAACCAGGTGTGGTAGAGCAGGCCTGTAATCTCAGCATTTAGAAGGTAGAAACTTGAGGATCAGAAATTCAAGTTTGTCTTCAGATACATAATAAGTTCAAGGCTAGCCTTGGCTATACAAGACCCAGTCTCAAAAAAGAATAAAAATTTTAAAAAAAAGGCTAGGCATAGTGGCACATACTTTCAATACCAGCACTTGAGAGGCAGAGGCAAGAGGAGTTCAAGAGTTAGCCTTGGGTACACAGTAAGTTAGACCAGCCTGGGCTACAGAGATCCTGACCAAAAGTCCAATAGGCTAAGCACTATTGGGATCCCACATCACAGGTAAGGAAACTGAGGCCTGTGGCAATTGTATGCTTCCCAGATAGACACCACCTCCTGTCCCCATGGGCTTGGGATTGGCTGAGAAACAGTCACTCAGTCAGTAGAAGGCAAAGGGGCAGCTAAAAACCCAGAGGGAAAACCATAGGGACTGATGGTAAGCATCTGTAGAAATACCCTCTACAGAGGAAGTCTGGCAGAGGGTGGGGAAATTCCGGGCTACAAGGGTGACCACCAGAGTGATAGCTTCAGGGAGAAAGAGCTAAAGATCTTTGTGGAATCTCATTTCTGACAACACAACCCTTTTCATGACTACATTGAGACTAACAGATGGCCACTGAAAACATCACCCCAAGTTTACAGGTGATTCGTTCTTTGTTCAGTCTAAGACTGGACAAGCCAGGCATGGTGACTCACAGGTAGAATCCCAGCACTCAGGAGGCAGAGATGGGAGGATCACAAGTTTAGGGCCAGCCTGATCTACCTAGTGAGTTCCAGGTCAGTCAAGGCTATATAGTGAGACCCTGACTCAAAACAAAAAACTCAGTTTCAACTTTAACCTATATTTTATATAGATTAAAAAGAAGCAAGATTTTTTTTAGAACTTTTGCTTTCCAACATGTGCTCGCTTATTTCTGTTCAGAGTCAGTGCATTATTTTGACTATAACCTAGGTTCTGTTGATTATAAGATAGTTTCCTAATTTTTTAGCTTAGAAAAAAAAAATCAACTAGCTGGGATTGGTGGCACTGCCAGCAGATCTCTGTGACTTCGAGGCCAGCCTGGTCTATATAGCAAGTTCCAGGCCAGCTGGGGCTACAGGGAGACCCTGTCTCAAAAAAACCAAAAAAAAAAAAAAGAAAAAAAAAAGAAAGAAAAGAAAAAGAAAAAAGGAAAAATCAAATAGTTTTTTTATTACTAACAGGGAAAAATATTAGTTTTCTTTTTAAACTTTTTAAAAAAGATTTATTATATTTTACTTAGGTGTATACGGGTCTGTGTGGACATGTGGACATGTGGGTGCAACTGCTCGAGGAATACAAAGGAGGGTGTCAGATCCCCTGGTGCTGGAATTACAGGTAGTTCTGAGCCTCCCAGAGTGGGTGCTAGGAACCAAACTCGGGTCCTCTGCAAGAGCAGTATGCATTCTTAACCACTAAGCCATCTTTCCAGCCCTAGATTTTTTCAAATTACACATTTAAAAAATTTATTGTGTGTGTGTGTGTGTGTGTGAGAGAGAGAGAGAGAGAGAGAGAGAGAGAGAGAGAGAGTGTACGCCAGTGGAAGTCAGAGGGCAACTTGTGGGAGTCAGTTCTCCTTCTACCATGTGAGGTCCAAGGGACCAAATTCAGGTCATCAGGCTTGGCAGCAAGCCTTTACCCACTGAGCCATCTCACTGGCCCCTAGTTTCCCTTTTCAAGGCTATTTTTCCATGATAAATTCCTACTAAGTTGAAGAATGATCTAAGAACCAGTATCTTTTTCATTGGTGCCAATGCTCAAAAACACTCTGCAAGGCTGGATCCCTGCAGAACTGAAGCCTTCAGCTTCAGTTTCCCTTTGAGGTATGTCCTGGTCCTGAGTAGTCTGAGCCAGGGTTGTCTGTCCACTATTCTGGCATGGGGAGAAAGTCCGAGGCACGTACTTGTAGACGGTGCTGCCCTTCTTGGGGCTATGCTGCGGCAGCAGGCTGTGGGAGTACTGGTGCACACCAAGATCGTACAGTGAGGGGAAGTCCTTGCCGCACAGGTGGCAGCGGTAGCTCAGCTCCTCCTGGTGGCTTTTGATGTGCTCTAGAAACGTATCGAGCTTGGGGAAGGTCTGGGCACAGCTTTTGACCACGCACTTGTATACCTTGAGGGGAGACAGTGGGAGGTGAGAGAGGTGGGAGCTGCCTCTACTGCCACCCCCACCTGTGGCAAGCACTCTACCACCGAACTGTATCTCCAGCTCTCTTTTTACTGTTTGTTTTGACACAAATACTAAGTTGCCCAGGCTGGTCTTAACTCACTCTGCAGCCTAGTCAGGCCTTGAACTGTGATCCTCCTACATAAGCCTCCCAGCACCTGTTATTACAGGCTTGTGGCACCAAGCCCAGCTTCTGGCTTCATTCTGATTACAGGGTTCTCTTCTGATCCAGTTACCCTTCCCTCAGGCTCTGTGCAACCTGGTGTATACAGAGAAATTATCTAAGACCTGGAAATACAGGTCTGACCCTCTACTCATCCAGTGTCAGGGAGTCGTAGAGTGGCTCTCAAACTTGAGTAGATGTCATTAGCTGGATGTAGTGTTGCATACCTGCAAGCTCAGCACTTGGGAGGAAGAGGCAGGAAGATCAAGAACTCAAGATTATTCTTGGATACATGGTGAGTCCAAGGCCAACCTGGGTTACATGAGAACCTGTCTTAAAAAAAAAAAAAAAAGAAAAAACCTGAGTGAACATCAAAATCACAAACTGGGGGTTGAAGGTTCAGTGGTTAAGAACACCTACTTCACCAGGCATGGTACACACCTTTCATCAAAGCACTCAGGAGGCAGAAGCAGGTAATTCTCTGTGAGTTCAGGCCAGCCTGGTCTACATAGGGAATTCTAGGCCAGCGGGGGCTACAGGGAGACCCTGACTCAAATAAAAAAAAATAAAATAAATAATCAGATGGTGCATATGTTGCTGGTCTGGGGACCTCCCTTTACAACCACTATCCACAACCTGGCCTAGAGGTCCTCTTGCTTTTGGGGATGTGGCTAGTTTTGACTATATTGATTTAGGACCTAGACTCTTAAGATTAATGTTAACTGATATAAGATAAATGACTTTTTAATTTTTTTGGTGGTGCTGGGGATAGAACCTAGGGCCTTGCACATGCTACGCAAGTGCTCTATCCCTGAGCCACACCCCTGGTCGTAACGTGACTGTTTTTGGTCAGGTAGAAGAGATAACCCTTGTGATGGTTTGAATGGAAATGTCCCCCATAGGCTCCAAGTATTTGGACATTTTGTCCCCATATGGTGGTACTGTTTTGGAAGGTTTTAGAAGGTGTGGCTATGCTGGAGGAAGCATGTCACTGGGGGTGGGCTTAGAGAGTTCTTAAGCCTTGCTGGATCTCCAGTCGCTCTCTTGCTTCCTGTGCCTGTGTGATGATGTGAGAGCTTCACTTCTGCTGCTCCTGGTCCAGCCGCCTCCAGCCACCATGCCTCCCCGCCATGACAGACTGTAATTCCCCTGGAACCATAAGCTCAAATAAACTCTTCCTTCTATAAATTGCTTGAGTCAGTGTTTCTATCACAGCAACAGAAAAGTGACTAATATAGCCCCAAAGGTTATGGACATTAATGGGGAACTGGCTCTGTCATCCTTTTCACTTTTCATTCTGACTAATATCCAGCCTCATTCCTGTAAGAAATGTGCTTTTTTATTTTATTTTATTTTATTTTATTTTATTTTATTTTGAGGCAGGGCCTCATGTATCCCAGGCTGGCCTCAAACTCACTATGCAGTCAAGGATGACTTTGAATTTTTGATCCTGCATCTTCTGTCTCCCAAGTGCTTGGATTTTAGTGTGCAGTATCATACTGGGTACATGAACTGTGAGGGATCACATCCAGGGCTTTGTGACTGCTAGGTAATCATGTGACCAACTGAGCTATGTCCCTAGCCCCACAGTCAGTATTTTTGTCATTTAAGAGAGTTTTATTATACTTCAAATAATAGAAAACTGGTTAATGGTTAGAAACAGAAAACTGGAAATAGCTTTATTCCTCTCGGATGAAAATAAGCCTGTAATTAGCGGTGTTGGGCTTATATAGTAGGATAAATAAGTCTTCATGGACCAGGATTCTCAGTCTCCACTCTGCTATCCTTAGCTTGTGGCATTCACCCTCAAGGTTGCAGAATAGTTGCTATATCTCCATCTATCACATTTGTATTCCAGTCAGGATAAAAAAAAAAAAAAAAAAGAATGCCTTTCAGCAAGCTTTTGCCTTTCTGCTTTGGGAGAGATGGTGTCCCCAAAGACTTTTGCCTGGCTATCACTGACCAAGAAATGCATCACATGGCCTGCACTAGATGCAAGACTGTCAGGATATCAAGTGCTTTAACTCAGCCTATTGCTACACTGGGCAAATTGGAGTTCATTTGCCTAGGAATAAGGAGTGTTTGGCACTGTGTGGACACCTGAGGTGTACACTGCCAGCAGAATTTTCAAAGTACTAAAAAAAAAACGTTTCTAGCTAGATGTGGTAGTGCAATGACTTTAATCCCAGCACTCAGGAGGCAGAGGCAGGAGGATCTCTGTGAGTTTATACAGCGAGTTCTAGGCCAGCCAGGGCTACATAGTGAGACTGACCCATAAGAGATGTAGAGAATGCGTCTAGGGAAGGTTTCCATTGCTCATGAAGACATACTATGACCGAGTTTCCTATAACAGTGACCACAGGGCCAGCAAGAGAGCTCATGGGTAAAGGCACTTGCCACTAAGCCTGACAATCTGAGTTTAATCCTCAAGACTCACATGTTGGGAAGAGAGAACAACTACTGAAAGTTGTCTTCTGACTTCCTCACCCACACCATGTGGCACGTCCCCCACCCCAATAAATAAATGTAAGAAATCACCTTTAATCCCAGCACTCGGGAGGCAGAGGCAGGCTGATCTCTGTGAGTTCAAGGCCAGCCTGGTCTACATAGTGAGTTCCAGGCCAGCTAGGGCTACAGGGAGACCCTGTCTCAAAAAGACCAAAAAAAGAAAGAAAGAAAAAAGATGGAGTGACCACAAGCACAAGGTGAGCACAGTGGAAGACAAGGCCACGCCTGGGATAGCAGCCACCAGCACTGGTACTGATGAGACACAAGGCCCTTGATGCTGAGCTGAGCATCTAACATCTCAGGCCTGGAACTTCTCTAGCTCAGCCTCCCCTTATGTCAAAAGATGAACTCCTAAAATTCTGTTTAAGCCAGTTAAGTGAAAGGTTTCTGTGATCTGCCCCCAGGGTGACTTAACCTATCCCTTTCCAAGTAGCACTCAGAAATGGGTGACCTTGTCCTCCACTCTGGCTACCCACCTGCTCATTCTTGTGCTGGGTCATGTGAGACTTGAGCTGGAAGTATGTGCTGAACTTGTTAGGGCAGAACTGGCACAGGTAGGAGCTGTCGATGAGGACCACCTGTTTGGGCTCTAGCTTGTCACCCTCGTCCTCATCTGTTGTAGGCAAGGCCTGGGGCTGTGGTGTGTTCTGGCCCAACCCTACAGAGAGACAGGGAAAGAAGTCACAGAGAAGGGCGGCAAGAGAGCCAGGACAGTAGCCATATAAAAATAATAAATACAATATTTAAAATAAATAAATGTATTTTTAAAATATTTTCTATATTTTATTTTTAATGTATATGAGTGTATTGCCTGCATGTGTATAAGTGCACCTGTGTCATGCAATGCCTGTGGAGGTCAGTCAGAATAAGGCATCAGATCCCCTGGAGCTGGAGGTATGGGCAGCTCTTAGCCACCATGTGGGTGCTGGGAATCAAACCAGGGTTCTCTGCAAGAGAAACCAGTGCTCTTAGCCACTGAGCCATCACTCCAGCCCCCAAAATAAATAACTTTTAAAAACAACTGACTACTATTCCTGGCCATACTCATACTTCCTCCAAGGCCCTTCTGACTTTAAGGCTCACATTTGCTTCATTAGCCTTTGCTTACAAGACCACTGCTCACTAGATGGTTCCTAACTCTCCCTGACATCAGGGGCCTCCTCCCTCACCTCTACAGGGCACAGTCCAGCACAAAGTAGGCTCCACAATGTATGCTGAATGGGTAGCCTGTGGTGCTGAGTCTGCAGGAGTTTGAAAAGCAGAGGGAAGTGGTTTCCCCCAACAAGAGGCTCCCAAGAGCCCGGGTCAACAGAAGACCAGCTTCAACAGAACACCAGCAGAGGGTCAGATGAATGTGGCTACCTAGGGCCCTTCACAGCTGGCATGTGGCTGGTGCTGCTTACCCAGGGACTTCCATAAAAAGGGCTGTGTGTGGCTCTGGCTCTGCATTGTCCTATACTGTGGCCACAAGCCACAGGTGACAACCTAGATCTAGGAAGTGGCCAGTCCCAATCCAGATGTGCTCTCGATGTAAATACACACTGGATTTCAAAATTTTAGTTCAGGGGCCAGAGAGACAGCTCAGCGATTAAGAGCACTTGCTGCATTTACAGAAGACCTGGGTTTGGGTCCTAGCACCCAGACAGTGGCTAAAAATCATCCTTAACTCCAGTTCCAGGGGATCTGACACCTTCTTCTGGTCTCCAAAGGCATTGTACACATGTGGTGCACTGATATGCATTTGGGCAAAACACTCATACACATAAAACAGAAGCCGTGCGTGGTAGTGCACGCCTTTAATCCCAGCACTTGAGAGGCAGAGGTAGGTGGATCTCTGTGAGACTAAGGCAAGCCTGGTCTACATAGAGTCCAGGCCAGCTGGGGCTATAAGGAGACCCTGAAAGAGACGAGAAAAAAATTTTTTTAATTAAAAAAATTAAAATTAAATCTTGAAGGAAACAAAAAAAAAGTACACACACACACACACACACACACACACACACACACACACACACACACAATATTTCCCTATGGCTGAGGGTAGAGCCCCGGAGTGGCGCGCTTCCAATAACATCCAACAGGCGCTGGACTCTCGGCACGCCACCCCACCTATGGCTGAGGGTGTAGCCCAGGAGTGGAGCACTTACCATAACATGCACAAGGCCCTGGATTCTGGCCCCGCCCCCCCCCAATAAAATATCTCGGGATAAACCTGACCAAAAACATTAAAGACCTCTACAGTGAGGAAGACATCAGAAGATGGAAGGACCTCCCATGCTCATGGATTGGAAGAATTAATATTGTAAAAATGACCATCCTACCAAAAGTCATTTATAGATTCAATGCAATGCTGATCAAAATCCCCATGACATTTTTCAAAGAATTAGGAAAAACAACCCTAAGATTCATATGGAAGCACAAAAGCGCTCGGATAGCCAAAACAACCCTGAGCACTAAGATCAATGCCGGGGGGCTTACTATACCAGCTTTTAAGCTGTAATATAGAGCTGTAGTCATAAAAACAACATGGTACTGGCACAAAAATAGACCCATAGATCAATGGAACAAAACCGAAGACCCAAATATGAGTAAATGCAATTTCATCCACCTGATATTTGACAAGGGGACCAAGAATATTTACTGGAGGAAAGACAGCATGTTCAGCAAATGGTGCTCGCAAAACTGGATCTGCACGTGTAGGAGAATGAAACTAAACCCCTATCTTTCACCCGACACAAAAGTCAGTTCCAAATGGATCAAAGACCCCAATTTAAAACCTGAAACTCTGAAACTGTTAGAAGAAAACATTTGGGAAAAACCTACAAGATATAAGTGTAGGAAAGGATTTTCTAAACCAGACATCAATTGCTCAGTAAACAAGGGCAAGAATTAACAAATGGGACCTCATTAAACTAAAAAGCTTCCGCAAAAGACGCAACAAGGGAAGCGAACAGAAAACCCAAGAATGGGAGAAAATCTTCACCAACAACACATCTGACAGAGGTTTAATATCCAGAATATATAATGAACTCAGAAAACAGAGAACCAAGACAAGAAGCAACCCAATTAATAGATGGGCTAAGGAGCTGAACAGAGAGTTCTTAAAAGAAGAAGTAAAGATGGCTAGGAAACATCTTACAAGATGCTCAACATCCCTAAATAATTAGGGAAATGCAAATTAAAACCATTTTAAGATTCCACCTTACCCTAATCAGATTGGCTAAGATCAAGAAAACAAATGATACCAAATGTTGGAGAGGATGCGGGGAAAGGGGAACACTCATCCACACTGGTGGGGCTGCAAACTTGTTCAACCTCTATGGAAAGCAGTGTAGAGAACTCTTAAAAAACTACAAATGAACCTACCATTTGACCCAGTTATACTATTCCTTGGCATATGCCCAAAGAACTCATCCCATCACAGAGACACTTGTATATCCATGTTTGTTTGCTGCTCTTTTCACAATAGCTAAGAGATGGAAGCAACCTAAGTGCCCCTCAACTGATGAGTGGATAATGAAAATATGGTTCATTTATACGATGGAGTTCTACTCAGCAGTAAGAAAAGATGAAATTACGAAATTTGTA
>NW_008357131.1:319690-322700 GCF_000622305.1 Nannospalax galili
CTGTAGTTATTAAATTTTTTTTTAATTTAAAATTAAATCTTGAAGGAAACAGAAAAAAGGTACACACACACACACACACACACACATTTCCCTATGGCTGGGGGTGTGGCTCAAGAGTAGAGCACTTACCATAGCATGCACAAGGCCCTGAATTCTGGCCCCAGCTCCCCCCTCCCAAAAAAAATCAACCTCAATGCTTTCTTCCTATTTGGGCTTTTTGAGACAGGGTCTCCTTGGAGCCCCTGGCCTGAAACTTGCTATGAAGACCAGGCAGGCATTGATTTCACAGAAATCTGCATGCCTCTGCCTCCCATATGCTGGGATTAAAGGTGTGCACCACCACACTGGACTCCTCAATAGTTTCTTTATATTTCATGCTAGAAGTGACAAGATATTTGGTTCAATAAAATATTCAAAATTAATCTCACCTAAGATCCCAGCGCTTGGAAGACAGAGGCAGGTGGATTTCTATAAGTTTGAGGTCAGCCTGGTCTATGCAGTGAGTTCTAGTCCAGCTGGGGCTACATAGTGAGACCCTGTCTCAAAAAGCAAAAAATTTAAAAATAAAAATGAATTAGGGACTGGAGAGATAGTTCAGCAGTTAAGAGCCAGTCCTCTGGCTGCTCCTCCAGAGGACTGGGGTTCAGTTCCCAGCACCGCTATGGCAGCTAATAATTGTCTTTAACTCAAGTTCCAGGGGATTTGGCACCCTTTTCTGACACAAGGAACACACATGGTATACTCACATACATGGCAGGAAAAACACTCATATTTTTATTTTACAATAAAAATAAATAAATTCTAGGGCTCTAGAGATGGCTCAGCAGTTAAGAGCATTCGTTGCTCTTGCAGAGGACCAGGGTTCAATTCCCAGAACCCATATAGCAGCTAACAACCATTTGTAACTCCAGTTCCAGGGTAACTGACGCCCTCTTCTGACCTCCATGGGCAATGCACAACATGGGTGCACCTACCTACAAGCAGGCATTACACTCATACACATAAAAATTTTAAAGTCTTAAAAATACATATATCTTTTAAAAATGAAATAAAAATCATTTTAACGTCTAAAATTCATGTGTGTGTCTGTGTCTGTGTGGGTACATGCATGCATGTGTGTGCAGGTGATCGCAGTGTCCAGAAGAGGGTGTTGGGTCCCTTGGAGCTGTAGTTACAGGTGTTTGTAAGCCACCTGATATGGGTGCTGATTGAAGAGCAAGTGCTCTTAACCACTGAGTCATCTCTCCAGCCCAGTTTTGTGTTTTTTGAGACAAGATCTTGCTATATAGCTCTGGCTAGTCTGATACGCATTATGTAGCTCAGACTAGGCTCAAACTCACAATTCTCCTGCCTTAGCCTCCCAAGTCCTAGGATTACAGGTGTGCACTACTAGAAAATTTAAAATTACATATTGTGCTTATGTTGACAACTCTGGTCTCAACCTAGTAAGTCCTCAACCCCTTTACAGGAGAACTAAACCAGTGTCTGGGACAGGATTGTTAGCTCAGGAGTCAGCTAATAATCAGACTGAGGGCTTAGATGAATGGCTTTGGAAAACTGCCCATGGAGATCAAATGGGTCTCAACTGCTGATCAACTGCAGGAGCTGCCTGGAGCAATATACTGAAAATGGATTCTGAGGGCTGGGATGTGGCTCAGTAGACAGAGTGTTTGCCTATGGCCTAGCATGCACAATGCCATGGGTTCAATCCCAGCATCATAAAACTAAGCATGGTGGCATATATTAATAACTCCAGCACTTAGGAGGTAGAGGTACAAGGATCAGAAGTTCAAGATCATTCTCAGTTACATAGCAAGTTCGAAGCCAGCCTGGGCTACATATGATCCTATGGAAAAATAAAGAAAGGAAGGAAGGAACAAAGGAATGAAGAAATGAAGGAAGGGAAAGTGCACTCTAAGGCTCAGCAAAAAAGAAAAACTAGCTCTCTCTCCTACCCGCAAGGCCTCTCTCCAGGGTAAGTCCATTGCGCCCTCCACACCTTGGCTCCCCCACCCTCATTCACCCTCCCATCTCCCCAGCAGGTCTCTCCTAATTTGGGTCCTGTCCCATTCCTTGTCTTCGGGCCCCAGACAGCTGGGGAACCAATACCGATTCCTGATCCTTTTCATCCAGACCAATGGAGTGCCTTCTCTGGGCCCCAGGAGCACTGCTTCTGGGAATCCCATCTCCCCTCCTAGCAGGGGCACTGGCCCATTTCTTATTGTGGCACCCCAGACCCATGGACTGACCTCTTAGCCCAGAATCCCCACAGCCTACTGATTCTTTGCATTCAGACAAACCCAATTCCTGCTTACAGTCCCCAGGAACCCTCAGGCCTATTCTTGTCCCCACCTCCCTTTGCATCCTTGGTGGCCAGCATCTTTCCTGGACCCTGCTCCAAGGCCAATCCAGTCCTCAAATTCATGAGGACAGCATCTTTCCTGGAGAGATCCAGACCTTAGGAGAAAGCCTGAGAGCATCTGATCCTCATCTGCCTTGAGCCTCTGTGTGAACTCCTGAAGACAAAAGCAATCTGGCCACTCCAACATAAAATCAAAAGAGAGAACCAGAAGCTTAGAGGAACCAGCTTCTCATGCCCAAAAAGTACACATAAAGACACATAAAGTTCACAAAAAGAAGCAGACGTAAACTCAAAGGCCGGAGGCTCACACAAGAATCAGAAACTACAAAAGAAATTCGCATGTCAAAATCACAGAGAAAAAATAGTAACATAAAAAAACCAAAATAACATATCCCCACCAAATACCAATAGTCCTCTAGAGGAGTACAATGAGAACCCCCTAGAGATAATGCAGGACATGGAACTCAAAAGAACAATGATAAATATGATAAAAGAATTCAGTGAATTTAAAGAACACACAAACAAGGTAATCATAGAGCTGAAGGAAGATAGGGATAAACATCTGAATGAATTCAGAAGAGTTAGAAATATTGAAGAATACTCAGGTTGAAATGAAGAAGGAAGTGAAACACTCCATAAGCCAATTAG
>NW_008357131.1:326125-327252 GCF_000622305.1 Nannospalax galili
GAATCATCACTTTATCTACTGTATGCATGTTGTGTATGTTACCTGGCCATTAGTAATTTTAGCCATCTTAGTTATCACATGGACTCTGAGGATATTCTAGAGCTTGTGCTCAAGTAACCCTTACATGGTACCAGATGCTGTCACAATGCCTATGTCATTTACTACGGCTCAGGGTATTGCATTATCTCACATCATCACAAGAAATTCTCCAAATAAGAAGTAAAGATGGCTATGAAACATCTTAAAAGATGTTTCTAATGTCACTAATAATTATGGAAATGCAAATTAAAACCACTTTAAGATTTCAGCTCACCCCAGTCAGACTGGCTAAGATCAAGAGAACAAATGATACCAAATGTTGGAGAGGATATGGAGAAAGGGGAACACTCATCCACTGCTGGTGGGGCTGCAAACTACTTCAACCCTTATGGAAAGCAATGTGGAGAACTCTTAAAAAACTACAAATGAACCTACCATTTGACCCAGTTATACCACTCCTTGGCATATACCCAAAGAACTCATCCTATTGCAGAGACACTTGTACACCCATGTTTGTTGCTGATCTTTTCACAATAGCTAAAAGATGGAAGTAAACTTAGTGTCCCTCAATTGACGAGTGGATAATGAAAATGTGGTTCATTTATATGATGGAATTTTACTCAGCAGTAAAGAAAGATGAAATCATGAAATTTGCAGGTAAATGGATGGAACTAGAAATTTTTCTATTAAGTTGTGGTTACAGAATTTTAAAAGGAAATCTCATCACTAAAGGATATCCAGGAGGGCTACCCAAAATATGAAAAATCAAAAATTACAGAACAAAAAATTGGCCAACATACCTAAGGTTATATAATCTTAACAGACTAAAGATACATGTTAGCTATTTGTTTATTCATTTATTTATTTATTTTGGTGCTGTGGATTGAACTCAGGGTTTTGTGCATGTTAAAAATATGCTTTACTAGCTGGGCGTGGTGGCGCACACCTGTATTCCCAGCACTTGGGAGGCAGAGGCAGGCAGATCTCTGTGAGTTCCAGGCTAGCCTGGTCTACACTGCAAGTCCCAGGCCAGTCAGAGCTACACAGTGAGACCCTCTCTCAAACAAACAAACAAACAAACAAACAAA
>NW_008357131.1:327506-335205 GCF_000622305.1 Nannospalax galili
CAACACAGAGGAATCACTTCCTCCATGCTTCCAAGCGAAGCCAACCATGGTCGAGCAGGACCTTTGACTTATCTTCACATAAGCAGAACTAGTAAAAGAAACGAGTCAGGGGTTCCTCCCAAGCCCATGTGACCCCTGAGGAACAGATCCTCAAATGACCTTTAGAGTAAAAATAAATCAGTTTATCTGGACCAACTGTATGGCCTTAAACACCCAAAAGGAAAGTACGGCCAAATATTAAATGGGCCAACATAATTTCATAAAAGTCCGTATGTATAGCTAAAGGCTAAATAACAAGCAACAATGCCACTAATTAATGAATGGTATCTACATTTGCCCTAGTGTCATGCTTATTATATATTTGGTTTCTTTCCTTTCATCTTATGCCCCCCTTTCTTCTAATTATGTGGTTATTAAACAAATAACTTTTAAAAAAGAATTCAAAAACAAACAAAAAAAGATAGGTTCTTATGGCCAGGTGTGGTGGCATACACCTTTAATCCCAGCACTCGGGAGGCAGAGCCAGGTGGATCTCTGTGAGTTTAAGAACCTGTCTTTTTTTTTGCCTTTTTGAAACAGGGTCTCCCTTGTAGCCCCAGCTGGCCAGCTAGCCTGGAACTCACTATGTAGACAAGGCCGGCCTTGAATTCACAGAGGTCTGCCTGCCTCTGCCTCCCGAGTGCTGGGATTAAAGGCGTGCACCACCACACCTGGCCGGTTCTTATTTTTTTAATATTTTGTTATTTTTATATTATGTGTATGAGTATATTGCCTGCATGTATGTAAGTGCACCTGTATCTTGCAATGCTTGTGGAGTTCAGAAGAGGGTGTCGAATCCCCTGGAACTGGAGTTACAGACGGTTGTTAGCTGCTATGTGGGTGCTGGGAATCAAACCTGGGTCCTCTGCAAGAGCAGTCAGTGCTCTTAACCGCTGAGCCATCCTCCAGCCTCACACTGTGCAGTTTAAATGAGTTTCAAATAATATCTGTTAACACTGCCCACTAATTTTACATATGATCTTCTTGTGCCTTAAGCCAGAGGCTATGCCTGTCAGTGTATAGAGCCACTAAGGCAGATGTGGCTGAGCGAACCAGACCTGAGCTTGTCCACATTCATCACTGATGTGCTTAGTTTTGGGAGAAAGAAGCTAAATTTACTTCTATCTAAAAATTAGAGATTTCAATTATTAAGAATACATCTGTCAGGGACTGAAGAGATGGCTCAGCACTCCCCTGGAACTGGAGTTATGGACAGTTGTTAGCTGCCATGTGGGTGCTGGGATTCAAACCCCGGTCCTCTGTAAGAACAGTGTTCTTAACCCACTGAGCCTTCATTTTTATTTTTTATGTGTATCGCTATATTGCCAGCATGTATGTAAGCGTAACCGTATCACACAATGCCCATGGAGGTCAGAAGAGGGTGTTGGATCCCCTGCTGGAAATGGAGTTAGAGATGGTTATTAGCTGCCACATGGGTGCTTAGAACCGAACCCAGGTCCTGTGCAAGAGCAGTCAGTGCTGTTATACACTGAGCCATCCTCCAGCCCCTAAGATAGGTTCTTACTATATACTGCAGACTGAACCCAGACTCATGATGTAGCTGAGATTGGCCTCCCACTCCCAATCTTCCCATCTTAGCCTCTCTGGTACTGGGATTATATGTGAACACCATCACACCCAGCTCTCTAAGCCTCATTTTAAAGATAAAGCAGACTGATGCTCAGAGAAGTCATGGAAGTTGTCCAAGGTCACATGACTAACAACAAACTCTATGATGCTGAGGCTGGAGACAGAGTTCTTGACTAGTTTGCATAAGACCCTGTGTTCCATTTGTAGTGCCACAAAGAAACAATCACGCAGCACTCTAAAACTCCAGAGGGGATGTGTGGGGACAGTCACTTTCCCCACTTCCACCCACCTGTGTCCTCCTCATCTTCTTGCCTGCTGGGGTTCAAAGCCATGACCTGCACTGTCACAGAGTTTCGAGAAACAGTGCCACTGCTGCGCCCTGGAGGCCACACTTTGTGGGTCTGCATGTGCTTCTTGACATTAGACTTCTGGGCAAAGGCGCGGCCACATGCAATGCACTGGAAGGGCTTCTCCCCGGTGTGGCTGTGGAGACAAGGCTGGTCAACATCCTTAGGTAAAAATGGGGGCACAGCCTCCACCCAGGATCTCATAGCCACCAGGAGGACCCAGAGATGTGCTGCCACCATTCTGCCACCATGGGGACCCATCTTCTCACTGAGGCAGGCAGACCAAGGTGGAAAGACCTGGAATCTTGATCATATGGCTGTGCTGTTTAGTCAGTGGACCTTTGTCCTGCTTACCTCATACTCTGAGATAATACATTTCCTAACCCTTGAAGCCTCAAATAGGAAACAATCTTTGGTTTTGGTATGTGGTGTGTGTGTATGTGTGTGTGTGTGTGTGTGTGTGTGTGTGGTGTATGTGTGAGGATGTGTGTGGGTGCTACAGCACACGTGTGGAGGTCAGAGGACAACTTGTGGAAGTTGGTTCTTTCTACCATGTAGATCCTAGGGAATTGAATTCAGGACATCAGGCTTAGTGGTAAGTGCTTTTATCCGCTAAGCCATCTCCTTGAGCTACCCTCAACACTTGATGACTACTAGATTTGTTTGTTTGTTTGTTTATTTTGCCACTACAGGCACTGGAACCTAAGACCTCATGTATGCTGGTCAAGCGCTCTACCACTGAGCTACAGTCCCCAGCACTGGGAAGATATTCTTGTACCCCTATTTAACATTTTTCTTCAAATAAATTCTTTTTTAGACAAAGTCAAATACAGACCAGGCTGGCCTGGAAATTGCTATATAGTCAAAGATGACCTTAAATTCCTGATTCTCTTCTACCTCCCAAGTGCCAGGATTGCAGACATGCACTGCCACATCCAACAAAATTAACTTTCTGTTGTTTCGTGGTGCTGGGGATGGAACCCAGGGCCTTGTTTTTTTCATTTGTCCTTAGGAATCCAGCTCTTCAGGGCTGGAGAGATGGCTCAGCAGTTAAAAGCACTGACTGCTCTTGCAGAGGACCTGGGTTTGATACCCAGCACCCACATGGTGGCTACAAACCGTCCTTAACTTCAGCTCCAGGTGAATCCAAAGCCCTCTTCTGACCTCTGCAGCATTGCATGACACAGGTGCACTCATATACACACAGGCAATACAGTCATATATATAAAATAAAGATAATAAATAAAATATTTTAAAAAAGAATCCAGCTCTTTACAAGGGCTTGTGGAAGTCCTGGTGCAGCACCAACAGGTCTAAATCAGAGTAGGGTGTTTGGCCCTTCACTCACTCAGTAATGCAACTTCACACAGAGGTTGGGAAGCACACAGTGTTGAGACACTCGCTTCAGAAGTGCCTAATGGCTGCCTATAATATGTTCCGAACGGTGAACTTCTTTTTATTTTTTTCTTAAAAAAAATTTTTTTAACTGGGCATGGTGATGTATGACTTTGATCCCAGCACTTGAGAGGCAGAGGCAGGCAGATCTCTGTAAGTTCAAGGCCACCCTGGTCTACATAGTGAGTTCCAGGACAGCTGGGGCTACAGAGAGACCCTGTCTCAGAAAGACCAAAAAAAAAAAATTTTTTTTTTTAGTTTCAGTTTTGTTTTTAATGTTTTAAATTTATTTATTTTTACTTTATGCGTATGAGTGTTTTGCCTGTATGTATGGATGGTCATTAGAAGCCATGTGAGAACCAAACTCAGGTCCTCTGGAAGAGCATCCAGTGCTCTTAACTGCTGAGCCATTTCTCCAGTCCCCTTGTTTTTTGAGACAGTGTTCCACCATGCAGCCCCTGCTGGCCTGGAACTTGTTATGTAGACCAAGCTGGACTTGATCTCACAGAGATCCGCCTGCCTCTGCCTCCTGAGTGCCAGGATTAAAGGCACCCAGCCATCCAAGCATTAAAGTTGAAAAGGAAGCAATCTCATCACATCATTCAGAATTTTACGACACCATAGCCATGAGGCCACCACCACCCCACCAACGCATCCCATTGTGAGGAGGTGCTATGTCAGTCCATCCTACCACTTCACAGATGGGAAACTGAAGCCAAGGAAGGGTCCTGGACATTCTTGGAACAAGAAGATTCTGTTTAGTGGGCCACCTAAGTATAGCTGGAAGCCTACAGGCCAACCCTTCTGCAGCTGGAAGACAGAGGCAGCAAAGCCTCTTTTGTGTTCAAGAGCACCCACCCACACAGACACCCCAATCTTCCTGTCATGGTGGGCACACCCTGCCTCTACCCTGAGAGGAGTAAAGAACCATCCCATCCTCTACTGCTGCTACAGACCATCACAAACCAGGTGGACACTTGGTCCTCAACCCAGCCCGGGGCTGAGGAGGTAGCCTCGCTTCCCTGAAGGTGGCCCCTAGCCACACCTGCTTCCCCTATACCTTCGGATGTGCTGCTGCAGGTCAAAGTTTTTGGTGAACGACTTGTCACAGTAGGAGCACTTGAGTTTCTGAGCCTTTGGCTTCCCTACAGCTGAAAGACAAAGAGAGAGAGGGGCAGTGAGGCTAGGGACCCAGCTGAGGGTGTCAAGGGAAGCCTCTAACCACTCCACCCCACACCTGGGCCAAAATGCCCACACTCTGAGAAGTCTCCATCTATGCAGAGGTAGGGCAAGAGGGAAAGCCCAAGACATGCTCTGGGTGGGAAAGTCAGTCAAAGCTCTTTCAAAGCCTTCTACTATCCCATTATCAAACCCACCCTCTGTTGTGGCCTTCAGTACTCCATGCCCTCTGCATCCTGCCAATCTCATCATTCCCTCCATCCTGCAACTGACTCCTTGCTAATTTACAACCTACAGCATGGTCTCACCTCAGGACTTGGCACCTGTTGGTTCCCTTGCCTGGATTGCTTGTCTCTCAGATACCTACAAGGCTGCTTCCTTCTCCCCAAATGGTAGGTAGTGTGCCTTTCCAGCCTCAACCACAGTACCCTCCTATCTCCTTCCTACAGCAACTCAGAAGCATCTATGTGTTCCCTGTCCATCCCTCCCTTTAAACTTTGAGTAACCGAGAGCAAAAGAGATCCTGGACCAAGACACTATGCTCCCAGTAGAGATGCAGTTGTTAATTCATATTTGTGGAAGGGAAAAAGGAAGCAGTTAAAAGGAAAACCCTGAAAAATTCCCAGTTTGTCTCCCTTCCATTTACTACTTGCTTTCAACATCGCCCGATTCCATACTTAGCATCTCTAAAAGGGGGGCAAACTTCTCAACTTGTCTAAATGGTGGCCATTCTTGCCTCTTCTCCCCTCCTCAAAAATGCCATATATAGTAGGAATATCAATGACCCCAGCTAGGGCAGGTATTTCCCAGCTTCCTCTGCAGCTATGTATGGCCATGTGACTAAGTTTGCTCCAAAAAGATATATGTAAGCAGAAATTTCTTATAGAACTTCTAGAAGCTGGGATGTACTGCTTTACCCTTCTCTTCCTCCTCCTTCTTACTGCCTGGACTATGAGAATGATGAATGGCACTCCAGCAACCACCTTAGATAATGGGGCACCCTGAAGAATGAAGCCATACTCTAGGGACACAGGAACAGAAACATGGGTGATGGTGATGTAATAAAATCCCCAGATGGCCTGCTTCTGGTCTTGTTCTACATTGAGAGAAACAAAGCCCTTATCATTTTAAAGTCACGATTATTTCAAGTTTCAATACATGTCACCAAATTTAACCCTACCCATCGTAACAGGGAAGACCAGAACCAAGCAGCTTGTGGAAAGGCCAAGGCCAAGGAAAGATGCCCATGGCAGGTGGGCAGCCCACCTTCTGGGAGTCCACTGGCACCTTTAGACCATCGGGTCTTCAGCGTTGATGGGGAGTCAAAGGCAGCCACATTGCCACCAGTGGCACTGCTCATGGGAGCAGTGGGGCTGGGTCCTTTTGGTTTGAATCCCTGTTTGCCAGGGCTATACACCGGGGGCGTGGGGTACACTGGAGCATCCACACACTGGTTTGGCACCTAGAATGACAGCACTGTGAGCGAAAGAGCCCTTGGACAGGAGACCTTCCTTAAGCATGGACTCTCACTGTGGGCTTGTATGCTTAGTCACTACCTTTTCATCACCACCTAACCCTGCGACCTAGCTCAGTGACTCCAGTCACTCCCAAGACCCCTTAGAACTTCATGAAGAGGGCTGGTGAGATGGTTCATCAGGTAGAGTTGCTTGTTGCCAAGTCCTACGATCTGAATTTGATCCCTGGAACCCACACAATGGAAGAAGAGAACTGACTCTTGAAAGTTGTCCTCCAACTTCCACATGTGTCCTGCGGCACATGTGCTATGGCATATATGTCCCCTTCCCCCTAAATGGAAGGAAGGAAGGAAGGAAGGAAGGAAGGAAGGAAGGAAGGAAGGCAAAACAGAAAGAAGGAAGGAAGGAAGGAAGGAAGGAAGGAAGGAAGGAAGGAAGGAAGTTAGTTCATAAAGCTGGAGCCCAGAAATAGCTTTGGAGGTGGGCTGACTGGGTTCAAATCCCAGGCACTTTCCATCATAGGTGTGATACTTTAATGAATCCCTCCTCTCCTGTGACACAGATGCTCCATGAGAACAGGGTTGGGTCGACTTTTATTCCCCATGGTATCCCCAGCATAGCGCCTGACACACACTGTGCTCAGGGAAGGCCCAGTTTACCTATGATGGCCTTGACCAGTCTCCCCTTCCACCTGACCCCTGCCATTGCTCACCTCTAGGGGCGGGTAGGGCTGCATCCCCAGTGCCTGGATCTCCACTGTTCCACTCCCAGCCAGGGGTGCAGCAGCACTGTACACCTCTACCACGCTATTGCCAACAGGGTTGGGGCGCCCAGGAGGGCCCAGGGCCTGAGGTGGGGCAGGTGGAGGTTGGGGTGGTGGGGGTGGGGGCAGAGGTGGAGGAGGTGGAGGAGGTGGTGGAGGCTGGGTGAGGTAGCTGGGCACAGAATGCATGTTCAGGCTGTTCTGCAAACAGAAGAAAAAATGAAAGCATTGAAGCATTTGGATACCAACATCTGGTTCATCAGCTGGGAAGGGCTTTTGCCATCAGGTGGAAAGGACAGCTATTCACTGGGCAGCTCAGAGGACAGTATTAAGAGAAGGCAGAGAAACAAAGACCTGGGAGGATTCTGAGGGGCGTCAGCTTGGGGTTATATTCCTTCTTTATGGCTGGCTGAGTTGACTAGCTTGTGCACAAATTCATCAATAGAGGAGGCCTAATTCCAGCCATTGGAAGGAAAGTCTGTATGCAGGTCTGGCTCTTGACTGGCATCTGGAACTGGCTTTGGGATGTTTCCAGGACACTGACCACACAGTAGCAGCTCACTAGACTGCACCAACAGTGTGGCTGAGGTGACCAGCTCCTTCCCTGCTGGGAATCCAAAACGTGGTCTTTCTGGCTAGCCACCTATGTATAAAGGAAGGACGCACTTTCTGGCTAGCCACCTATGTATCAAGGAAGGACGCACTTTCTGGCTAGCCACCTATGTATAAAGGAAGGACACAGTTTCTGGCTAGCCACCTATGTATAAAGGAAAGACACACTTTCGTTTTTTATTTTTTGGTCTTTTTGAAAAAGGGTCTCCCTGTAGCTCCAGCTGGCCTTGAACTCAGAAATCTGCCTGCCTCTGCCTCCTGAGCGCTGGGATTAAAGGCGTGTGCCACCACACCCGGCT
>NW_008357131.1:335628-369528 GCF_000622305.1 Nannospalax galili
CACCCGGCTTTCTTTTCTAATAGGCACAAGATACTTCTGTCAAATATGAAAACAGCTGAATGGTGGCGGCCAACCCACCTCAATGTGGCAGCTTCACTGATCATTGGGGCTGACCAGAGAAGGTGAACAGTCCCCTCCACATAGGGGAGCTGGGGCCAAGGCCACATCCCCTTAAAATACTCTGAATCCACAGGAGTTAATATGCAGGCCTGGAATTACACTCCTAAGAGACTTGCCTACCATGTACAGGACCCCAGGTTCAGTCTCCATCACTATAGGGGAATAAAACAAAACCAAAAACAAGAGTCCATGAGAAGCCCTCACTGTCTTACCTGCACAGGCGGGGGCCCTTGGGGCATGGGCTGGTCCAGGGATGTGAAGGCTGACATGGCAGACATGAGCACATCATCGCTCACCAAGATGTTCCCCTGCACCAGGGTCTGGATCAGTGGGGACGGGGGAACTGTGATGTAAGTGGAGATCTGAGCAAGAAAGAGGGTATGTGTGTTAGTTCAGACACGCCTAAGCTGAGTGGATGATGCAGAAGACCCAAGTTCAAGTCACACATGGTAATGTGCACCTCAAATCCTAGCACTTGGGAGGCTGAGGCAGGAAGATTTCTAGGAGTCTGAGGATAGCCTGGGCTACTCAGTTAGTTTTAGGCTAGCCTAGCAACATAGTGCCCCCCCCATCTCAAATAAACAAGAACAACAAAAACTAAGTAAAAGAACCAGGTTCTGGAGTTCCATAGATCTAGGTTTCATTTCTACCTCTGCAGTTCCCTGCCACGTGACCCTAGGCAAGTCACTCTACCTCTCTGAGGAGGAGTCACATCTCTGGAAGGCACATACATACTCTATGATCCAGCAGTAATACCTCCTGACTTCTGTTCTAGGAAGACACTCGCACATGTCCACAGGAAGTCCACAAATGAGAAGATTCACATTCTATGATGGAAGATGTCTGAGGCAAATTCAACTTTCAGTCTATATGCCCTATCGGCCTGGAAGTGAAAGCTCCTAATTTAATAGCAGGAATTATGTATGTCCAGTGGTTGAAAATAACATTCAAAAGGAACAGAGGGAAATTTAACCTCTCCACCTGGTATCTTGAGACAGTCTCAGTCTTCTCACAAGGTACCTTTTTTTTTTTGAAAGATTTTATTATTTTTATTTTATTTATGTCTACATGAGTTTATATATACCATGTGTGTACAGGTGCCTGTGGAAGCCAGGGGGCTCCCTTGGAACTGGAATTACAGACCGCTGTGAGCCACCTGATGTAGGTCCTGGGAACCAAGGTCCTCTGCAAGAGCAACAGCTCTCTTAACCACTGAGCTATCTCTCCATTCCCATGAGTCTATCTTTAATCCTAAAGTCACCATCCAGAATAAGCTTCTCTGGCTATCTGAAACCTGGCTTTCCTTCCTACATGCAGACATGCATCAGCTCTGACTCTACTTAAAGGCCCAAGAGCTTCTCAAATCCAACATGCCCAACTGAACTTCTGACATGTCCCCAAAACTTTATCCCCACCTTGGGTGATAGCAACCCCTGCTCCAGAATCACCCTTGACTCTCTTTTTATTTCACACCCCTCACCCAACCAGTTCACAGACCATCCCATTAACATCTTCAAAATTATTTCTAAAATCTTAGAGTGGGGATGTAGCTAAATTGATAGACTGCTTGCCTAGCATGCTTGATGCCCTGGGTTGGAGTCCCAGCACTGCATAAACTAGGTATAGTTGTGCATACCTACACTCCCAGCACTCAGGAGGTAGAGGCAGGAGAATTAGAAGTTCAAGATCAACCTGTGGTACATAAGACCCTGTGTCAGCTGGGTGTGGTGCCTCACACCTCTAATCTCAACACTCAGGAGGCAGAGGGAGGTGAATCTTTGTGAGTTCAAGGCTAGCCTGGCCTCCATAGTGAATCCAGGCCAGCTATGGCTACAGGAAGACCCTATGTCAAAAAAAAAATGTCAAAACAACAATTCTAAAGTCTCATCCCCTCTCAGCACCTGATTATACGACCACCCATTGCCTAGATCTATACAATAGCCCCAATAGGTCTCCTGATGCTCTCCTAACCATATGAAAATCTTCCTCTGTACGGCACTCAGACAGCTGGGTACAATACAAGTCAAGCCTAAGTCCTTCTTCTCAAAACTCTCTAGTGGCTCCCATAGCCAAGCAGAAGCCCTCATAGTCCCCATGATTTGCCAAGAAGCTGCTGCTGCTACTCTGACCTTCCTCCTTACTTAATCAGCTCCAGACACTATGCCATCCTTGTAACTCCTGAGAAAGCTCAGTACACTTCCACCACAGGGTCTCTGTACCTGCTGATTCCTCTACCTGGAATACTCTTTGTAGCTGCAAGCCTTGTTCCCTCACCTCCTTGATTCTCTGTTCAGATATCACTTCTTCACAGTCCTGCCCCAAATGTCATATGTAATATGGTAAAATCTCCTACCTCTATCTCTACATTTAATAGTCTGAGAAAAGTGTAACTTTTTTTAGACAAAGTCTCACTAGGCAACCCTGGCTGCCCTGGAACTTGCTATATACATCAAACTGGCCTCAAACTCACAGAGATTCCCGAGTACTGGCATTAAAGATGTGTACCACCATGTCTGGTGGCCTCAAACTCTTGATCCTCCTGCCTCAGACTCCTGAGAATATCCATATACATCTGCATCCTATCCATCTTTTCTAAGTCCACGAGGGCAGTAGTTTAGTCTGCCCTGCCCATGTTGTACCTCCAGGAGTCAGCACAGTGTGTGACACACATCAGGTGCTAAAAAGAGATGCTGAAAGAATGATCAAACAAACAAAGGAACAAATGACTACCTGGCGGTTGGCAGGAGGTGGGGCCTGCTGGACTGCAGCAGGTGCGGCTGAAGGGGTGTAGATGCTGTTGGTAGCCAGCGAGACAGTGGCCAGGGCAGGGGCATTCCCTTGGCACTGCTCCCGCTTATGAGTCATAAAGGCTGGCAGCGAGTTGAATTGTTTCTTACACTTCCCGCAGAGAAAGACATCCTCATCATCTAAGGTCATAGGCGAAGAGGCCACACATGGAAGTGAGTAGTGAAGAAAGCAAGAATGAGTCAGGGGGCATCACAGTGAAGAATAGGAGTTCACAGCTAACCTCAAGAACAGCAAATCTGGGGCTGGAGAGATGGCTTAGCGGTTAAGGGCACCGACTGCTCTTGCAGAGGACCCAGGTTCAATTCCCAGCACCCACATGGCAGCTACGAACTGTCCTTAACACCAGTTCCAGGGGAATCCAAAGCCCTCTTCTGACCTCCATGGCATTGCATGACACGGGTGCACTCACATACATGTAGGCAATACACTCATACACATAAAATAAAAATAATAAAATATTTTTTAAAAAAGAACAGCAAATCCAAACAGCATTGCATGACATGCTGTGGGGGTGCCAAACACCAACCATGTGCTTCCTAGGGGTGCTCAAGGCCAATCAGGCACCTGCAGGAAGAGCCTGCCACATGCAGCTGGGTATCAAAAAATAAGGAAGCAGTACAGGGGGTTGGTTCATGTCTGCATTGAGAAATCCTGACTCTATTACTATTTACTCAACAGTTTCTAGTGGGTTATATGACCACTCCCGTGTGCCTCTGTGTCTACTATTCCTCTCACCAGGGTACATCTCAGATCAACCCACTCTGCAAGACCCATCAGCTCCAGGAAGACTTCTTTTTTAAAATGTATTTTTATTTTGTATTTTATGTGTATGAGTGTTAGGCCTACATGTATGTAAGTGGCCAGAAGAGGGCACTGGAATCCCCCGGAACTGGAGTTATGGATGGTTATTAGCTACCATGTGGGTGCTGGAATTCAAACTCAGGTCTTCTACAAGAATAAAAAACAGGGCCAGTTTCTTCTCTGGGTCCACCTCTCCTATTTCAGTTTCCTCACCTCCTCCAGACTGTGTCTAGGGAAGGAAATATACCTTATTTATCACTATAGGTGTGATATGTCCTGGGCACCTAGGAGGCTCTCAGTGGAACTTTGCTGAATGAATGAAAAGCTACTTGAATGGCAACTATAGCTAACAATAGCCATGCACTGTGTCAAATAATAAATAATTGTTACTGAATATTTGTGTGTGTGGTATTGAAGATCAAAGTCAAGGCCACTGAGCTATATCCCCAACTCTAGTGTTTAATTTTCATTGTATTCTTCTTACAGACTAATAAAATTTTTAATGAGAAACACAGCTTCCTAAATAATATATTTTTTAAAACTGCTTTGCAGCTAGGTATATCCTATGACCATATTCTGACCAATGGGATAAAGGCAAACGTATAATATCCGTGCAAATTTCTCTTAAAAGGAAAACGGTATACCTGGGTGGGTGGTATACATGTACAATGCCAACACTCAGGAGGCTGGGGCAAGAGGATCTAGAGTTCTAGGCCAGCTTGGGCTACACAAGCAAGTGCCAATCTCAACACCAAAAAATAAATAAAAAAGGAAAGGGTATGACTTCCACTTCCTTCTTTCTTCCCTTCATGTTGTTCAGAAGATGGAAATGAAGTGGGAGTTGGAACAGACATCTTGGACAACATGTTGAAGGCAACAGAGTCACAAGAAAGCAGTGACCAGAGTCTCACTATAGCTACTCCAAATGTCCAGTCAGGGCTTTAAGTAAGAAGAAGTAAACTTCACTTGTGTAGAAGAAACTTCCATTTCTTTCTTTCTTAAAAATTTTGTTTTTAAAAAATATTTTATTTATTATTTTTATTTTATGTGTATGATTGTATTACCTGTATGTATGTGAGTGCACTGAGGTTAGAAGAGGGCTTCAGATTTCCCTAGAACTGGAGTTAAGGACAGTTCATAGCTGCCATGTGATTCCCCTGGAACTGGAGTTAAGGACGGTTCGTAGCTGCCATGTGGGTGCTGGGAATCGAACCCAGGTCTTCTGCAAGAGCAGTTAGTGCTCTTAACTGCTGAGCCATCTCTCCAGCCCTTTATTTATTTATTTTTATTTTTTGTGTATGAGTGTTATGCCTGTATTTGTGTTTAAGTGCACCCGTGTCATGCAGTACCCACGGAGGACAGAAGAGGGCATCAAATCCCCTAGAACTGGTGCTATGGATGTTAGCCGCCATGTGGGTGCTGAGATTCAAACCCAGATCTTCTGCAAGAACAGCCAGTGCTCTTAATAGCTGAGCCATCTCTCCAGCCCCTGTCTTTCTTTTTTTACAAGCAGTTTTAAAAATATATTCTTTTATTAGGAAGCTGTGTTTCTCATGCTTGTGGGCTAGGCATGATGGCACATGCCTATAATCCCAGCACTTGGGAGGTAGTAGGAGGATCAGGAGTTTAAGGCCATTCTCTGTAAGTAGCAAGTTCAAGGACAGCCTGGGCTATATGAGACCATGCCTTAAAAACACAATAAATAACGTTTGTGGAACAGATGAATGAGCATACAAATTCACATAAAGACTTCCCAAAGAAGTTCTTTGCCCTCTCTGGGTGTCAGGGACCTGGCTCATAAACTGGAGAAATTCATACTTAGCCTGTTCTCTACATAGAAGGGAAACTGATAAATGATTTCCAGGGCAAAGGTATAAGTGTTGCAGGGACTCCAGGCTCTTAGCTATTCTCAAATGATACTAGCTCTAAGTAGGGGAGAGAAGGTATCATTGGTGCTAAGCCAAGAAAGGCTAGAGCCTGAAGGTCCAGGCTGGGAGGGAGAGAGTTCAGTCACCAAGGACAGCCTGGGACCACAGAGGCAGTTCCCTCCAATACCCCATGAGCCCTAATTGTTCCACATGAGGAGCCACTTGCCTTCCACTGGTGAACAGAGCAGATACTCACCCAGCAGCTGGATGGCAGGGGGTGTATTGACACTCTGTCCTGTTGGATCAGGGACTGCTCCTTGGCCATCCAACAATGACTGGACAGCCAGAACGGTCTGATTGTCCATTCCTGAAAAAGGCAAAGCAGACTGTGAGGAAGGTGTGCCCAGCTCTTGCTCTGACATCATTCTTACAAATTAGACTTACTGTAAACAACCCAGGCAAAAGCAGTTGGGTGGCCGGATGGCTCCCCCAAAATACATTCTCTCCTACTTCACTGCAACAGATTCCAGGATATGAGACTGGAAACACGGTCCCAGAATAAAGATTGCACCCCTCAACCTCTCTTACAGCTAGCAAAGGACTACATACATACTGGCCAAGGGGGACAGAAGGTGTTACATGGAAGTTTTTCAGAAGTTCAGTCTTTGGGGGCTGGAGAGATGGCTCAATGGTTAAAAGCACTTGCTGCTCTTCCAAAGGACCTGAGTTTGGTTGCCAGCATTCATGTCAGGACTATAACTCCAGCTCAAGGGGATCTGATACCTTCTTCTGGCCTCTATGAGGCACACACATAGCATACACACATACACATAAATAAAATAATAATAATAATAATAATAAAAAGATTAAGCTTCCTTCCATTTTGTTGTTTGTTTTTTGAGATAGGTTCTCCTAGTAGCCCCAGCTGGCTTAGAACTCACTATGTAGACCAGGCTAGCCTTGCTCTCCCAAATAGCCACCTGGCTCTGCCTCCTGAGAACTGAAACTAAAGGTATGTATCATCACACTCAGCTCTTCCTTTTTTTGAGAGAGGGTCTCACTTTATAGCCCAAGCTGGCTTTGAACTCACTGTAGCTCAGGCTGGACTTGAACTCATGGTGATCCCTCCCATGTCAGCTTCCCAAGTGCTGGGATTACAAGTGTGCATCTTCGCATCCGTTTTTTTGGTTTTTTTTTTTTTTTTTTTGGTCTTTTTGAGACAGGGTCTCCCTGTAGCTGGCCTGGAACTGACTATGTAGACCAGGCTGACCTTGAACTCGCAGAGATCCACCTGCCTCTACCTCCTGAGTGCTGGGATTAAAGGCGTGTGCCACCACACCTGGTTTCACATTCTGCTTTATGTGGGGCTGGAGGTCGAACCCAGGGCTTCACACATGCTAGGCAGGCATTCTACCAACTGAGCTACATCTTTAGTCCAAGATTTTTTTTAAGAGCTGCCTAGAGAGCTGGAGAGATGGCTCAGCAGTTAAGAGCACTGGCTGTTCTTGCAGGGGACATGGGTTCAATTCCCAGCACCCATATGGCAGCTAACAACCATATGTAGCTCCAGTTCCAGGGGAATTGGACCCCCTCTTCTGACTTCCATGGGCATTGCATGACACAGGTGCACTCACACACGCAGGCATTACACTCGTACACATAAATTAAAATAATAAATAAAATATATTTTTTAAAAGTTGCCCAGTATACAGCCCCCTTTTTTTTTCCCATTCCTCATTCTGTTTCCTAGACAAGGACACGTGTTGCATAGGACTGTCCACCAACAGGCAGAGTATGGGCAGATGTCTTCTTCCCAAGGTTGGTTGCACCTGCTCACCTAGGACCATCACAGCCAAACCTGTTGACTGTTAACCCGCTGAAGAAAGGCGGGGCAGGGAGAATCAGTCACACCTCCCAACCAATTGGTCCTAGTTGCAGGAGGGGGAAGGGCTAAGAGTATATAAACTAAAGAAGTCCTAGGGCGTGTCTCACCATTTTGTGCAGCTGTGGGGAAGTCATGCCTGGACGGAGATGGTCCAGTGCAGCCTTAGGAGGGGAGCACCCACACTCTTTCACCCAATGCTCTGTAAGTCCAATAAAGTTACTGGTTTCTCAGACTGTAGCTGGGCAAATTTGTACCTCAGTACAAGGGAGGAGGTGGCCGGATGTCATTTGTGCCTCCTAGGAGAAATTTTAGCTACAACATGGAACTTTCTACACACCATACCTGGCCATAAAGACAAGCTCTACGGATTGGAAAACAAAAAGTTGGAAAGAGGGGCTGAGTGTATAGCTTAGTAATGATAGGTAAGAAGTTGGTGGAGAACGAGCGAATGGATGATGAGGCACCGAGGCACAGCTAAAACTCCATCAAAATAGGGTTTATTAGCAAAGGAACACATGGGACAGATTCCCTTCCAGGCAGGGAAAATGTCTTCCTGGGTCTTGAGCTGGGGTCTTTTAAAAAGGAGGCTTCTGCTTCCTGCAGAAGGCGGGAAGATGTATTTTTTTTAAAGTTGGGGGGGGGGAGTGGGAGAGTGGGACTGTTAAAACCTGTCCTCTTTAGAGATCAAAGAGGAAGCCTACTGTGTTGGCCAAACAGTGGAGAAAAGTCTGCTTCTCTTGACTTCAAAGACCAAGGTGCTTATCAGCTAGGTTCCCTTTTCTCAGGAGCATGAAAAGTCCTTGGGATCCTGTTGGTGAGGGGGCAGGGCTATCTGAACCTTAACAAGTAACAGAGTACATGTTTAGCATATACAAAGCCTTAAGGTTAATCTCCAGCACATAAAAAAAGCTGGAACTTCCCAGCATGGTGGCGTACAACTTTAGTCCCAGCACTCAGGAGGCAGAGGCAGACAGATCTCTGGGAGCTCCAGGACAGCCTGTTCTGTGCAGTGAGGTAGTGACTAGACCAGCTGTGGCTACAAAGAAACCCTGTGTCAAAAAAAAAAAAAAAAAAAAAAGGCTGGATCACTCCTGGGCCTTGAAAAGCGTGTTCACAGCCAACCCATAGCTTTAGGCCACTTCCTTCTGGACTTCCTATGAACAATTTTGTAGGCTATCAAAGCCCCTGCTGGATCCTAAGTCACCCGGCCCTCTGGAAATCCTAATCCTCTTCACCCACAACCCACAAGTCTGTTGGTACTTGGACACCTTTGCTTTCTTTGTTCTCATTTTTCCCTCCAACATCAAGTATCTGATGAAGATTGCTTATGCCCTTTAACTTCTCTGCCCACCTTCCAAGCCTCTTCCTTTGGTAGATTGTGTCTACCATCTACCAAAGACCATCCAACAGCCTCTGATAGACCAAGAAGTCTTGGCTCCAGGTACCCCCCTTCCTGGATCCTCTCTACTTTGTTGGTACCTCCTTTGTATTTTCGGATGTTTTATGTGTATGATGAGTACTTTGCCTGTGTGCCAGAGAGCTTAAGTTGTCAAAATGACCCACCTAGGAAGAGGGAACTTCAATTAGGGATTTTCCTCTATCAGATTGGTCTACCGGCATGTCTGCGAGGCATTTTCTTGATTGTTGAGTGACATGGGAAGGCCCAGCCCACTGCATGTGGTGCCACCCCAGGCAGGTGGTCCTGAGTTGTATAAGAAAGCAGGCTGAGTACTGGCCAGAGGAGCAAGCCAGTAAGCAGCATTCCTCCATGGTCTCGGCTTCAGTTCCCACCTTGGCTTCCCTTAATGATGTAATGTGACTATAAGCTAAATAAAACTTTCCTTCCTCAAGTTGGCTTTGGCCAATGTTTTATCACAGCAGTAGAAAGCAAACTAGAACAGAAATTGGTACCAGGATCATGAGGTATTGCTGTGAGGACCTGACCAAGGTTGTTTGGGGGAGGACTGTAAACGCATTTGGAACTTTGGGCTGGAAAAACCACTGAGTGCTTGAAGTTTAGTGAACTGTTCTGTGGGAACTAGGAAGATGATGTTGAGAGAAATGGAGACATGGAGGCCTGGGCTGTGATGCTTCAAAGGGAAGTTTGAGAGTCCCTCAACAACTCTACCTGGGCCATTTGTGTGATATATTTTGAGTTCAGAATTTTTGAACATGACATCTTACGTGCTTTATTGGGACAACTGATGCTGGTCAGCTGGGGCTGAGCAATCAGCTTCGATTAAGAAGAGACCATCATCACTGAGTGATATCTTCTGGGAAATATTTCCTCAGGGTCAGCACATGGAGGCTGTGGTCCAGAGGAGGCCAAGACTGCATCTCAAGCTAGAAGCAAGACTTGGCAATGTGTAATAGTCTCCAAGATGGTGCTGGTTTTGAAGGCATGAAGGAGTCATGAAGAGAATCTGAGGCTGCGAGACCAAGAGAGGCCATTAGTGAAGGTGCAGCCTCAGTTATAGAGACCCCAGGATTGATGGGTCATAGAATCTGAGGCCTGGCACCCTGTGAGGCCAAGAGAGGCCACTGGTTGCAGTGGAGACCCCAGGATATAGCAGAGATGCTAGGACTGTGGGAGGACGACCAAGGGCAGTAGCAGATGTGATATGGAGCCAGCCTGAGCCTATGAGACAAGCTGCATATGCTGTAGGTGGCAGAGCCAGAGAAGTGGAGCTGCCCAAGCCCTTTGAAGCCCAGAAGATCATTAGTGCATCCCAGATGTCCGACATCAAGCTACACTGCTGGAATTTGGTTTTGCTTAAGTGTGTCTGGTTCTTCCCTTTGGAAATAAGTATATAACTTGGTTTTGGTTTTACAGGAACCCACAGTTAAGAGACTTTAGAAAGACATTGAGCTTTTAAAGTATTAGAATTTTCAAGGACTGTAGGACTTTCAAAGTTCTATGTTTTATATTGTGACATTAATATTAACATAAGATCTTGGGGACAAGAAATGGAAAGGTTACAGTTTAATAGTGATTTGTGTGTCATGTTGTCAAGGGGTCAACTGTGCTGGACAGAGTCAATTGTCAACTTGACACACCTGAGAAGAGGGACCCTCAATTGAGGAATTGCTTCTATCAGACTGGCCTACGGGCATGTCTGTGAGGCATTTTCTTGATTGAGTGATATGGGAGGGCCCAGCCCACTGTGGGTGGTGCCATTGCTGGGCATGTGGTCTTGAGTTGTATAAGAAGGCAGGCTGAGCACAGGCCAGAGGCACAAGTCAGTATTGCTTTTCCATGGTCTCCACTTCAGTTCCTGCTTCCAGTTTCCTATCCTAAGTTCCTGTCCTGAGTTTCCACCTGACTTCCCCTAAAGATGGACTGTGCCTTGGAAGTGTAAGATGAAATAAACCCTTGTTTCCCCAAGTTGGCTTTGGCCAGTGTTTTATCACAGCAATAGAAAGCTAACTAACACTCTGTATGCATGTAAGTGCATGACATGCATGCAGTGCCTTGAAACTGCCTTGAAACTTGAAACTGCCTAGAAACTTGAAACTGGAGTTATGGATGGTTGTGAACTGTCACATGGGTACTAGGAACCAAACCCAGGTCCTCTGAAAGATAGCAACTGTTCTTAACCTCTAAGCCATCTCTCCAGTCCCTTGTTAGGGCCTCTCTTGTTCTCTCCTGTCCAGCCCCAAAGGTTGCTACTTTGGGGGCTTCCTTAAGATCAGGACTCTCCTTCCTGCACTGTCCCTGGGTAGTCTCACTCTGCCCCCATCTAGTTCCTTCCAATATTGGGAAGTGCAAATCTAGGGTTCCTGTTCTCTTAAACAAGCTTCTGCAAACCCTTTCCCAATCTTATGCAAAACCATGTTTTTTATATCTAGGTGCAAATCTGTTTATGAATGCTCATAGACCTTTTACTCACAATAGTAAAACTAGAAACAATCTAGAGGGGGCTGGGAATGTAGCTGTTATTAGAGCACTTGCCTAGCATGCACAAGGTTCTGGGTTCAATCCCAGCACCACAAAAATCATGTGTGGTACTGCAAGCCTTTAATCTTAGGTAAGAGGCAAGAATATCAGAAGTTGAAGGTCATTCTGGGCTACATAATGAGTTTGAGGCCAGCCTGGAATACATGAAAAAAAAAAGGAACAAAAAACAAAGCAAAAAAGTGGACTCTGTTTAGAGAGCCCTCAAGGGGTCAAGGGTTAAAACAAACTGAGGAACATCTACCTATGCTGTGCAACCTTCAGCAATAAAAAACCAAAGCACCAACAGACACAGCAACCAAGATGTATTTTCAAGGGACTGTGAAGGGGAAAAATGCAAATCTCAGGGGTTACTCTACTATTCTGTTTACATAATATTCCTTTTCTATTAGTATTTAAAAAATATTTTATTTTTGTGTATGAGGGTATTGTCTGCATGTATGTAAGTGTACCCATGTTGTACAATGCCCATGAAGGACAGAGGAGGGCACTGGATCCTCTGGAACTAGAGTTATAGACAGTTGTTAGCCACCATGTGGTGCTGGGAATAGAACCCAGGTCCTCTGTAAGAGCAGTCAGTGCTCTTAACTGCTGAGCCATCTCTCCAGCTCCATTTTTGTTTTATTAGTATTTTTAAATTGTATGTGTGTGTGTGTGTGTGTGTGTGTAATTGTGTATGTGAGTGTAGTAGCAGTGCTTGAGTTACAGGCTTCTGTGAGCTGCCCAACAGCTAGAAAAGGACAACAGCAAGAAAAAGAACTCTTCTGTATTGACAGGTAGTGCTATGCAATAGAATCACATACTGTTACCACTGGGTGAAAAATGGGGTACTTGGGATCACTTTATATTGTTTCTTAAAACTGTGAGTACCTACAGAAAAAGTTCTTTCCAAATACAATATTTAATTTAAAAAAAATACAGCTCTGGGACTGTGAGATAGCTTAGTGGGTAAAAAAAGACCCTTGCCACCAAGCCTGATGACTTGAGTTTGAGTCCCAGGACCCACATGATAAAAGGAGACGACTGGCTCTTCTGGGGGACGGGGGGTGGGGGGGTGTTTGTCAGCATGGTCCAGTGTTTGACATACCGTTGTAGGCTTTCCTACAACACATCCTCTAACAAAACTAGGCTATCCTGAACCCCTGGTAGCATGATTGTTTACCTTTATACCTAGAAGGTTGGGAAAGCACCAAAATCTTCATGTGTTGTGTGCCCAGGCAGACTTTGAGGGGTTCGTGCTGTGAGACCTAAAGTCCTCATGAGATTGTCCAAAAAAGAAAAACATGCCAGCAGGGCCTATGGTGGTTATATGTGTGCGAAATGTGTTCGTGACATGATCAAGCGTGCTTTCCTCATTGAGGAGCAGAAAATCGTTGTGAAAGTGTTGAAGGCACAAGCACAGAATCAGAAAGTGAAATAACCATGAGGCTTTTCTAAGTAGTAAAAACCACAGCTTATTGTACGAAAAAAAAAGAGAAGACTGACTCCTATAAGCTGTCCTCTGACTTCGCATCTGTGCTGTGGCATGAGCATACACACACATGCACACAAAACACACAGAAATAAATGAAAACAAAAATACAGCCCAAGGGGACTGGAGAGGTAGCTCATCGGTTAAAAGCACTGACTGCTCTTGCAGAGGGCCCGGGTTAGATTCCCAGCACCCACATGGTGGCTAAAACCACCCTTAACTCCAGTTCCAGGGGAATCTGAAGCCCTCTTCTGACTGCTGCGGCATTGCATGACACAGGTGCACTCACATACATGCAGGCAATACATTCATACACATAAAAATAATATTTTTAAAAATAAAAAATAAAAATACAGCCCAAATTAAATATGCCATGCTGACCCCCCCAACATTGTTTCTCTTCCTGTAACAATTACTATAAGCAGGACAATAGGGCACACTGTCCTTCCAAACAAGGCCACTGTGGTACGCACTCCTTCCTACGTTTCTATGCCTCTGGAAAATCTGGCTTATTCTGCCTTCCAAACATATCTGAAATCCATCCTTTCCATCCCCTCAGCTGTCCCCTGGCCTGGCTCCTCATTCACACACACACCCCGTTGCCATTCAGGCACCCCCTCTAGTCCACTCCCAATCCCAAGCAGCCAGAGTGAATTTTATAAAACATGCATCAGATCATGCAGGTTCCCTGCTGAAAACCTTTTCTTAGCACCAAACTAATCCCAAGATAAAGTTCAGAAGCTTTATGAATGCAGTGGAGGTCGCATCTCTCTCTGCTCCCCCACACTGAACTTCTGTGACTCATGGAAAAGCTTGCTCTCTTCAGGGTTTGGTAAATGCCATTTCCACCACCTGGATATTTCTGATGTCCTCCCCGGTGGATCTCCACAGTCCTGCTGCCCTTCCTTACCCAGCCTGCATCATAATGTCCAAGGAACCACTTTCATCTTTATTCACTTTGTATTTGGTGCTGGGGTCCTGCCAAGGCCAATGAATACTTTCTGATTTTCTTTTAATTTTTTTTTTCATTATCCAATACACAAACACATGCTTGCAGCAAACATTTAATGCAACACCCCACTGTTCTCCAGGAGGGAACCCCCTATCCCCAATAACCCCAACTGCTCAGGTCCATCAGTCCCTGCTTATTTTCTTCACATAGCCCACACCAGCTGAGGCCATCCTAAACTGTTTTTAGGGTTTTTTTTTAAATATTTTTTTACTTTTATTTTATGTGTATGAGTGTATTGTCTGCATGTAGGTAAGTGCACCCGTGTCGTGCAGTGCCGAAGGAGGGCAGAAGAGACCCTCGGATCCCCTGGAACTGGAGTTACAGGACAGTTGTTAGCTGCCATGTGGGTGCCGGGATTCAAACCTGGATCTTCTGCAAGACCAACCAGTGTTCTTGACCGCTGAACCATCTCTCCAGCCCCTGTTCTGTTTTTTAAAAACAAGTCTCAGGAGCCCAAACTGGCTTCAAAAACTTGTTCAGAACGTACATAGCTGAGGCTAACCTGATATTCCTGCCACCGTTTTCCAAATGCTGGGATTACAGACATGCACCACAGCTGGCTAAAAATCATGATCTTTTACCATTCTTTCCCATAATTGTGGCAGGGGGAGAGGTGGCTGTAGGAGGAAGGGGGAATGAGGAGACTGTGCTGAAACTGGACCTCTGTAGATGTGAAGATCTTCGGTCCACGGAAGAAACTCGTCCTCTGAGAAGCAAGGCTGCAGAGATCTCCGAGGGAAGCGCAAGACTCTTCCTGCCCACAACCAGTTTCTCTAACTGTACATTCACACCACACGGCGGGGGGGGGGGCGCACACAGAATTCCCTTAACTGTGCAGATCTCAAAAGCTAAACCCCAGCAGGTCCCCATAGTGTTGGTGGGGTTCGCTGTCTCCAAAGTCTAAAATTCTCTCAGCCTGGGGGCTGGAGAGATGGCTCAGCGGTTGAGTACTAGCAGGAGACCTGGGTTTGAATCCCAGCACCCACAACCATCCGTAACTCTAGTTTCAGGCGATCCTGACGTCCTCTTCTGACTCCTCGGGCACTGCACAACACGGGTGCTCTAACAAACATGCAGGCAAAACACTCAAAGTAAATTCTCGCACCACCCTCATCCTTGATCCTGCAGATTACAGGACAACTGGCTCCGATGCCGTCCGAGGCCGGCACTGGTCCTGGCTGAGTTTTATTAACTCAGTACCCCAGGCACGACGCCCAGCTCCGCTAGTTTGGACCTGTGGTCTCTCCCAGCCCGGGGCGTGTAGGAAACTACATTCCAGCCCTAGGCAGAGCTGGCCTCGGAGTCGTTCACCCAGGTCCGGATGCGCGGGCCTGGGCAGCACCGCAGTCTCTTCCCGAGACGCCCAGGTCCGCCGGGCTGTTCCCTCAACAAACTCCCTCCCTCCCGCCCGCACCGCACCACACCGCACCGCACGAGCCCGCGGCCTCCGCTGCTCGCGCTGTTCCGGTCCCGAGACCCCCTCCCCGCAGAGCCGGCTCTCCCCTGGCTGTTCCCGGCCGGTCGTTCCCTCCCCCGCCGGGCCGCGGACTCCGGCGGCTGTTCCCACCCGCGCCCCTCCCGCCCTGCGGCTGTTCCGGCCCCTACGCCCTCCGCCCCGCGGCCGCCGCGCGCCCTTGGGCCCTGCGCTTCGAGGGCGAGGCGGGAGGGGGCGCCACGCGGAACAGCCGCTCCCTTGGCCCCGCCGTGCTCACCCTCCAGGGCCTCGAAGATCGCCTGCGCCATCTTGGAGTCGGAGTTGTCGCTGCTGCCGCCGCCGGAGCCGGAGCCGGGCTACGCGAGCATTGTGGGAACCACGGCGGCGGCGACGGCAGCGGGGTCCAGGCCGCAAGGGGGCGCCCACTAGCCGAGCCCCCTGCCCCGGAAACACAGCTTGGGCTCCCGGGACGCCCGCTTTGGCGACATCCTCGCCTCGTCCAGCTCCCGGGTCACGTCAGCTCTGTGGGGACCCGCGTCCGTCGCTCGCCAGGCTCCTCCCATCCCACCTACCTACACCTGGACCCCAACTCTTAGGGACACCCCTCAGCCCTGCAGAGAAGCCCCAGTTCTGCAGCACGCCTCGCAGACCGCTGCACACAGCTTGCGCGAGCCTCTCAGCATCGGCCCCCATTCCCACTCACCTGGACCACCCAACTCCATACAGGACCCCCTCCCATCCTTCATTGGACCCTACCCCCTATGACAGAGAGACAGACAGAGATGGAGATCACCTTCATTCAAGTGCCAATACGTACTATGCACCTGGTACCATAATGGCTCTAGTAATTCAGTGGGCCTTTCTCATGGTATTAGGAATGAAGAAAAAAAGATAACACACACACTCACACCCCAGTATAGAATATGGAAACCAGGGCTTTGTGCATACTAGACAAGTGTTCTACTACTGAGCTATGTCCACCCCCACGTTTTATCTTTATTTAGTTTTGTGACAAGGTCTTACGTAGTCCAGGCTGACTGCCATGACCAACTTTGGACATTCAGTCTTTTAAAAATATATATACTTTTTTTTAATGCGTTTGAGTGTTTTGTCTGCATGTTTTTTAAATATTTATGATTTTCTTTTGGGGGGGTCTTTTTGAGACAAGGTTTCCCTGTACCCCCAGCTGGCCTGGAACTCACTGTGTAGACCAGGCTGGCCTTGAACTCACAGAGATCAGCCTGCCTCTGCCTCCCAAGTGCTGGGATTAAAGGAGTGCACCACCACACCCGGCTATGATTTTTATTTTATGTGTATGAGTATATTGCCTGTATGTATGTGTGTGCACCCGTGTCATGCAGCTGTCATGGAGGTCAGAAGAGGTCAGAAGAGGGCGTTGGATTCCCCTGGAAATGGAGTTAAGGACATGGAGTTAAGGAGCCGCCATGTGGGTGCTGGGAGTCGAATCTGGGTCCTCTGCAAGAGCGGTCAGTGCTCTTAATGGCCGAGTCATCTCTCCAGCCCCGAATATATATACTTTCATTCTTTGAAAATGTCATACATGTATACAATGTGTTTTGATCATACTCAGCCCCCTCCACTCCTCCCAGACTCACTCCAACTTCATGTCCTTGGTTTATTTTTACATTTGTGTGTTGTTTGTGTGTGGGTACAAATGCCATAACATGTGTGGCGATAAGAGGATAGCTTTTAGGAATTGGTTCTCTCCTTGCACAGTTGGTTCCAGGGATTGAACTCCAGCTCTATGATAAGTGTTGTTACCATGGAGTCCAATTTGTGCAGCCCATATACTCATGGGTGTGGGACCATCCATTGGAGCAGGGTTGACCTACCAGCAGCCACACTCTTAAAGAAAACTGATCCCTACCAGAGCAGCTCCCAGTTGTCAATAGCTCCTTAGCTAGTCATGGAGGCTTGTGTACCTTTCCCCCAGCCATGCTGGAATGTTGACAGGAGTGATCTTGTGAAGGTCTTTTGCAGACAAGCACACTTACTCTGCATTCATGTGTGCAGCATGAATGTCATGTCCAGAAGGCACTGTTTAGTCCTGGACCTTTCTGACTTCTGGCTCTTAGAATCTTTCTACCCACTCTTCCATGACAGTCCCTGAGCCTTTACGGAAGGAATGTGTAATATCGATGTCCACTATGTCTGAGCACTCCACAGATGCTTACTCTCTGCCTTTTGGCCCCTTGTCTTTAGGTTAACCACTGTCCCTCTGTACAGTGAAACTTCCCTCATGAGGTTTGAAAGCTGCACTAATCTGTGGGTATAGAGATATGAATTTAAAGGGCAGTTTGATACTATGGACATTCAAACTTAAAAAATATTTCGTTACAATGTGTGATAGGTGTGCCATTAAGTTGCCATTGGGTGATAAGGAAGAGTTGGAGGACATGCACAGAGGGAGAAGGGAACCAGAGAAGTGCCATCAACAATGGATGGTTTCTCTGATCATAGCCATATCTAAGACTGAACCACCATGGATTTGACTTCAAATGTTATTGTCTTTACATAAATATCTATCTTAGCCTCAGAGGAATAATCAATACAAATCATCATCCTCACCTCATATTCACTAAATGCCTAATTTTTTGTGTGTGTCTTTTTGAGACAGGGTCTCCCCATAGCCCCAGCTGTCCTGGAACTCACTATGTAGACCAGGCTGGCCTTGACCTCACAGAGATCTGCCTGCCTCTGCCTCCCAAGTGCTGGGACTACAGGCATGTGCTAGCACTCCCGGCTAAATGCCTAATTATTAAAATGCACTCAGAGCTCTTTTCCTCTGTTGGAACACTGCTTTCCCCTGGTCTGCTAATTTGCCTCAGACCCTCTGCAGGGTCACACCCTCAAATCTTATTTCCACCAGTGGATTCTTCATCCTGCTCTGAATATCAGCCTTTTCCCTTGCTGCCATTTCCCCATCCACCTCCCATCTCTCAAAGCACATGAACCCTGAGCAAATTTCTCCACAAAACCCCACTTCTCCCACTCCTCACAGATTCCAAGACCAATCCTTCTCCTGGGATTCTTGGAGACCCAGGGCCCACTTCAAGTCCCAAACCCTCTTCCCATTACCTGTCTTAAGGTGTGAGGCCAAGATTCCTTCTTCCCTGTCTTTAATATTTACATTGGCCCACTGGCCTCAGATTCTCATCAATTCCCTAAAGAGTTGCACAGCATAATTTTTATTATTGTTGTTGTTATCATTATTATTATAAAACAGTAACATATTCACAGCCATTTAACTTGTTTGTTGAGCATCTACTATATGCCAGGTTCTAAATTCTAGGAACACAGCCATGGAGGAAAAGACAAAAATCTTTGTCTTCATGTAGTTACAGTCCAGCAGGAGAAAAGGCAGGTAAACAAGGGAGTAGACAAGGGAAAGGGAAGAAGGAGAGAGGGCCCATGACTTCAATTTTTCTGGTAGAAAGAGAAAATATTTTAGTCAAGTGGTCAGGAGGCGCCTCTCTGAGGAGGTAGACAACCTAAGAAATGATATGAAGTCAGCTATGTGAAAAGAGACAGGAAAGCTGAGGGAACAGCAAGTGTAAAGACTCCGAGGTCAAAATCAAGGTCAAGGGCTAGGGGTGCCTCTCAGTGTAGAGCACCTGCTTCGCATTCACTCCACTCCCCACACACTCAGAGCCAAGGATTATAAGAGCAGCTGAGACTAATAAGTGAGAGTTTAGGTGGTGTTCTGCGGGTGATGGAGACAGTGGACAGTGAAAGAGTCCCTGAACACAGTGCAACTCATGACAGCTTTCCAAGCATTTCCCATGCACATAGCTGCTCTGTATGCTCTTCTGACTTCCTGAAAGGCAGGATTTTTTTTTTTACAAAAAACTTTATTGAGAATTTTATACATGAATATAAGGTGTTTTGATCAAATCCGTGCCCACTCCCTCCTCTCCAACATTCCCCCCTCTGAAGATGTAACCCTAAAATCTTTTAAGGATTAGATACAACCTCCCAAATACTTTTGACATTTTTGGCCTTTGGAACAGAGTATGTTGCTAACAGGCCCAAGGACATTTTGACTTTTAGCTGAGAAACTGGCTTCATTTCTTTGGGGTCTTTTTACCCTATCTGCCTAACCAATTCATACCTCCTATTCTTATCACACCATCCTCTGAAGGGGTTGCCTAAATTGCCAATAGGGAATAGGGACACCGACCGCTCTGGCTTCTTCCATGCTGAACAGGGACGCAGATGATGGTAGTTATTTCATGCAGAAGGGACTGCTGTATAGCATCCTCTTATTAAAAGGACCTGTAATTTTAAAGGATTTGGAGCTAGGAGCCACATATGAGGGAGAACATACATCGTTTGTTTTTCTGAGTCTGTGTCACTTCACTTAGTATAACAGTTTCTAGATCCATCCATTTACCTGCAAATGTCATTATTTCAAATTTCTTTACTGCTGAATAGAACTCCATTGTATAAATACACCACATTTTTGTTAACCACTTGTCAGTTGAGGGACAATTACATTGCTTTCATCTCTTAGCTATTGTGAAAAGAGCAGCAACAAACATGGTTTTACAAGTGTCTCTACAATAGGATGAGTTCTTTGGGTATATGCTAAGGAGTGTTATAATTGGGCCATATGGTAGGTTCATTTTTAGGATTTTTTTTGTAGTTTTCTTTTTTTCCAGTTATTTATTTAATAACCACATACTTAGAAGAAACATTTCATTACAGCAGCATTGACAAATTCAATAACAATTTTCTGAGCTAAGATGCATCTTTTTCAAAATTGGCTGTAAAGTTTTAGGTTTACAGTTGAATTATTATATACAATATTGTACTCAGTATAAACCCCGGGAGAGAGAAGCCTGCGGGTCGGAGAGAGTGAAAGGCAGTTTTTCTTAATCCTCCTCCAAACAAGAGGAGCCTGCCTTCTTGCCTCCTCTGAGAAATTTTCTAAGGCCTCCGAAGACAGAATGGAATACTGTCTAGGTTCTCACAGGACCTGGCACAACCTTATCAGGTGACTATATCCTGCTATTGGCAATTCTCTTTTTCCCGCCCACTGAGCAGGGGAAGTACTGCATCCATTCTGGGTGAACTTCAAGTGTTGACACAGAAGCCACCAAGGAGATACTTGACTGATGGCTTACTGGGTGGGACAAATGAATGAGCTCTCCGGAATGCAGAGCCGAACTCTGACAGATTCCCCAGTCCAACTGCCAGAGACTTTCTACTCCCTACCACCATCTCTTCCCCATCAAAATCTTATCAGTTCTGTGTCCTATTTCCGCAGGGTCACCTGGTTGGCACTGAACTTCTAAAGCAACTAATGTAGTAATTTCAGGCATGGAGCCAAGTAGGGGAAAAAGGAAAGACTGAAAAACTTCTAATATCCAACTTCACAGTGAGTGCTCTAGTTACCCCCAAAACTTTGACTTCACTTTGGAGGAAGGGAGAACAAAATGAGGGCCTACAAGATGGCTCAGCAGTAAGGGTGCCTGACACTGAGAACTGACTCCTGCAAGTTGTCCTTTAACCGCCACAGGCATGAGTGCATGGCCCACCAACACAATCAATAAACGTAATTTTTAAACCTTTTTTTCCTGGGACAGGGTTTCACTATGTAGCCCTGGCTAGCCTGGAACTCGGTATGTAAACCAGGCTGGCCTTGAATTCATAGAAATCCACCTGCTTCTATCTTCCAAGTGCTGGTATTAAAGGTGTGTGCCGCCATGCTTGGCTAAAAAAGACATGTATACAGTTGTCGGTGGTGACTATGCAAGTACCACGTGAGAACTCAAAAAGGCCCTCTCTGTGTACCAAGGAGAAAGGCCTCCAGAGAAACAAAGCCTACTAGCAACTTGGTCTTTGACTTCTAGCTTCCAGGACGCTGATAAAATAGATTTCTGTTGGCTTACTTCGGTGGTATTTTGCTAACAAACTAATGTAGTGATTAAGATCAGAGGTTTGGAGCCAAGCCAAGAGACCCGAATTTAAAGCCTGCCTTTATCTCCTATTAGCACATCATCTTGGGCAAGTAACTTTCCTTCTCTGTTTCCCACAGGTTAACTGGGTTTCTATAAGAATAAAAATGGTTAACAAGATATTTAAGCTGTGGTTATAGCTCAGGGTAGAGCACTTATCAGTATGCATATGACCCTGGGTTTGATAACCACCACCACATGTACAAAAGCAAACAGGAAAACTGGTACACAGTAAGTACTCTACAAACACTAAATTTTGCTTTTCTGGGCAAAAGCAAATAAACAAGCCTGCCCTGAGGTACTTAGAGTTATGCAAAAATTAAAATGGGTCACTAGCAATGTTCCTATTGTGGCAACTCTTTGCCTTTAGCACCATGGGAGGTTTAATCACACTTTCCAAATACCCTGTTTCGATCCTGGGCCCCATGTAAGAACTCAGTGACTCCATGGGAGTGGCAGATGACATTTCTAAAAGTTTTGCTTAGCACTTTTTCAAATTGCAGAGAGAGAGAGAGAGAGAGAGAGAGAGAGAAAGAGAGAGAGAAGAAAGAGTTTGAGACTGGGTCTTATGTAACCCAGGTTGCCTCAAACTCACTCTGAAGCTGAGGATGGCCTTGAATTCCTGACTCATTTCCATCTCTCAAGGGCTGGGGTTACCAAATTAGTTACATTAAAAAAGTTTCCTGTTCTCTAGCTATTTTCTGGCTTTACATTTTGTATTCACTATTTTTACTTGAAAACCTATGCCTGAATCACAGTAATCTGAATTATTTATAATCTATGTTGATTTGTTGATTCTTCATGTTGTGTTGGGAACCTGATTATCTCTATCTCTGACCATGTGCTGGTCATCATCTGTGAAAAATTATTTTGAGGGTTTCCTGAAGCAAGAGACACAGGATATGTTTTTCAGATTAGCTTTGCATCTGCTGGGTTTTTGTTTGTTTGGTTGGTTTTTGTTTTTTGTGTTTTTTTGAGACAGGGTCTTGCAAGATAGCATACACTAGAATCAAGTCCGTGACCCTTCTGTCTCTGCCTCTCAGGAGTGCTGAGAGTGCATGTGTTCACCACCACAGTTGGCATCATTTGAGACCTACCAGTCTGTTCTCCTTGGGGTGCAAAAAAGACTCATTAATGGTTACGACTTCCCAAGAAAAATCTTTAAAAAAAAAAGAATGTATCTTTCCACTGTTCCGGTCAGCCCCTGAAGCAGCCTTTTCTGGGGTTCCTTGAGGCTAGTGGTGTGGGTTCCACAATGGTTTCATGTAACATTAGACTGGAAGATGAAATCCTTTCGGGGGAGGGGACTCAGCTTAACCTGAGGAGATTCTGATGTAAGTTACTCCACTTTGGGCAGGCCCTGGACTTTAACTTCTGTCCCTCTTTCCCTGTATCTGATAACTGAAACTCACATTTTCAGTATTTATGGAATCCCTCATGTCCTGTCTGTTCAAAGCAGGGTCTTGTTCTGGTGTGGATTCTGTATAGCTGTGGTCCGTGGTCCACCTCATCCTCAGTGAGTCCTCCAGTGCTCTTTATTAGGTCCTGTCTGATTTCCTCAACACCATGTGAGCATATATCTGCTCCATATCCTTCATGGCAACAATAGTGAAGGCTATTCCCTGCTCATCTGTATTGCTGTTGAGTACTAGCAAGATGCACTCGAACTTCTCAGGGGTCACTGAATGGAGACCCATTCAACACCTATAGGCCATCCACTTCCCATAGGAAAAAAGATGGCAGCAGTGTGTAGGCTTCAGAAGAGAATATTTTTACAACATAGTCATTTTGTAACAACAACACAGACATAGTGACAGTAACTGTTTTCTTGTGTGTGTGAATGTATGTATGTGTTTGTGTACATGTGGGTGCATATGTGTGTGCCAGTGCATATGCACGTGTACATGTGCTTATGGAGGCCAGAGGTCAACTTCAGGTCTGTTCCTCGGGAACTGTCCATCTTGCCTTTTTGAGACAGCATGTCTCACTGGAACCTGGGGCTTACTGATTAGGCTACGTTGACTGACCCATAAGCTCCAATAATCCCATACCTGTCTCTGCCGCCCCAGAACTGGGATCATAAACTTGCACCACCACACCCAGCTTTTTATGTGTATTCTGGGATTGAATTCAAGTCCTCAGGCTTACATGGCAAGCACTCTGCTGATCTGGCTATCTCTGTAGCTTGCCCACCCCATGGGATCTCACATATCCCAGGCTGGCTTAGAACTCATGATACATATAGCTGAGAGTGACCTTGAACTTCTGAGACTCTTGCCTCCACCTCAGGAGTCCTGGGATTACAGGTATACACACAACCACACCTGGTTGATGAGGTGGTAGGGATCAAACCCAGAGATTCCTGTATGCTAGACACTCTACTAACTAAGCTACATCCCTAGTCCCCCAGTCACTATTTTCTAAGAGACTATTCTTAGAGAATTAACTGAATAAACTAGTTGATCATAAAAGAAAAAAGAAAAATCCTGTTTTGGCACATTTCTCTTCCTTCACTGTCATCTGACACTGTCCTTTGATACCCACCCAGGAAATATCATAGGTAAATATCACATAGCCCAAATATCAGGGGATATCCTCCCAAGTTCCAGCCACCACTGGATGTGTGACTGTTACCTAATGGCAATTCTACACAGTAACATTATATGTAAATGTTACCCATCAATGTTCTTGGGAGTGGTATCTCAAAATCTTACTGTTTCAACAAGCACGTGTTGAGTTCCAAATATTGAATGCTGAGGTTACACCAGAAAACAAGACAAACAGCTTTCTATCCCCCATGGAACGAACAGTACAGTAATGATGATGACACTGAGCATGTAGCAACCATTTCAAAGTATGAAAAGGTTTATGGAGGAAAAAACAACAACACGGTGATGAGAGTGAGTGGCCCTACTTTCAGTGAGATATCCTGGAAGGCTTCGCTGATTTGGTGGTACATGAGCTGACACCTGTAGATGCATCAGACATATGAAGGGTGAGTGATGAATTCCAGGCAGGAGACTAAGAAAGGCAGAGGGGTTCTTGGCACACTCAAGAAACAGAAAGTAGGCCATTTTCATTGGAGAGAAGGTAGAGTGTAGAATGGGAGGTAAGGGCCACGAATAACGTAAGTTCTTCTGTGGGCCGAGAAAGACTGGATTTTAACAGTAGCCTGTAATTCTGGCACATGGGAAGTAGAGGTAGGAGGTTTAGGAATTCAAGGCCAGCCCTGGGCTACATGAGATTCTGTCTTTTTAAAAACAAGCAACAGGGAGAGAGATGGCAGAGTAGTTAAGGGCACAAACTTCCCTTGCAACAGACCTGAAGTCAGTTCCCAGCACCCACATCCTGTGGCTCACAATCACTTCTAATTCCACCTCCAGGGAATCCGATGCCTTCAGTCTCTGTGGGCACCTTCTCTCTCTCTCTCTCTCTCTCTCTCTCTCTCTCTCTCTCTCTCATAAAGCTTTTGGGGGGGGCAGGGGTATTTTTGAGACAGGGTCTCCCTTGTAGCCCCAGCTGTCCTGGAACTCACTATGCAGACCAAGCTGGCCTTGAACTCACAGAGATCCGCCTCCCTCTGCCTCCCAAGTGCTGGGATTAAAGGCGTGTGCTACCACGCCCGACCCTTAAAAATAAAGCTTTAAAGAATCTAAACAGCAACAGCTTTTGGGGGGGGCAGGGGTATTTTTGAGACAGGGTCTCCCTTGTAGCCCCAGCTGTCCTGGAACTCACTATGCAGACCAAGCTGGCCTTGAACTCACAGAGATCCGCCTCCCTCTGCCTCCCAAGTGCTGGGATTAAAGGCGTGTGCTACCACGCCCGACCCTTAAAAATAAAGCTTTAAAGAATCTAAACAGCAACAGCAGCAAAAACAACAGTAGTAAGTGAAGGCCATCAAGAGTGCCCTGCTTCAAGCTCTGAGAAGATGGTTGTTAATACCGGCTAGGCATCCACAGTGTCATGTGTAGAGATGAGGCCAGTGCCAACTCCCAAAAGTCGCCCATTGAAGAAAGCAAACCCCTTTCCACCCCGAGAGGAGAACCGAACTTGTCCCTAAGAAAACTGCCTTCTGATTGGGCGAATCCTGCGTGAGACCCGCCGAGTCACTGCGATTGGTTACCAAGTCTCTTTCTCTTCCAATCTGACAGTCCGAAGACAGAGCGCGCCCGCCTCCGTGTAGGCGAGCTCGCTCTATGACTGGTTCTCCGTGTATGAGTGACGGCTAACTCAGCCCATGGATACAATTATGGGGCGGAGCTCCCGTGCAGTGGGCTGTGCGCCCGGAACCCGGCGCTGTCAGTGCGCGTCCAGCACAGATCCGGGATCCTCCAGTGCCATGGCCGACCCGTCGCCGCTGCAGGCCCTGCTCCGGGCTGTCAACACGCTGCTGCGCAAGCGCCGCTACCATACTGCACTGGCAATTATTAAGGGCTTCCGGAACGGGGTCGTGTGAGTGGGGCTGTGGGGTCCGGCCAGGGCTGAGGGTTGGGTCTAGCGAGGGTCGCGAGTTCGAGACCCGGTGCCACCGCGCCGCGCGTCCTTGAGTAACACTTGTGTGTTTGTAGACCTCGGTGCCTCATCTGTGCAGCGGGAGTGAGATTCTGGATTCTTAACACCTTGTCAGTTCTGAGCCCGGGTTCCCAATGTCCAGGTTCTGGGTCTTCCGTGCTTTTCAACCTGGCACTCTTGGTTTGATTGCCGCCTGTATCAACACCTGTAAACCTCATTTGGGTCCAGTGCATCCCATTTTGCTGTTGTGCCCTTTGGCCTATTTGGCTTTAGTGGCACTGAAAAAAGAAACTGGACTTTGCAGGTGGTCACCTATGGCCTCGGCTGCCCCTGTTAACCTAGTGACAGGCTAGCTGACATCCTGCTTCCCCCCTACAACACTCCACTTAATCCTAATTTTCACTGGGAGTTCCTGGGGTGTGACAGTGAATGTTTTTTGTTTGTTTGTTTTTTAAAAAAAAGCTAATAATATTTGCTGAACAAATTAACCTCAGTTCCTCATATGAAGAGGAAAGGAGATCTTGGAGTCATTGTGCTTGGCTGGTACCTGGAGGGGACCTCATCCTTTTTTTAAATTCATTTTTTTTTAATGTGTATGCGTGTATTCCCTGCATGTAAGTAAGTGCACCCGTGTCGTGCAATGCCCGAGGAGGACAGAAGAGGCTGTCAGATCCCCTGGAACTGGAGTTACGGACAGCTGTTAGCTGCCATGTGGGTGCTGGGATTCGAACTCGGGTTCTCTGGAAGGGCAACCAGTGTTCTTAACTGCTAAGCCATCTCTCCAGCCCCTCTTTTTGATCCTTTTTATTTTATTTTTGATCCTTTTGAGACAGAGTCTCCCTGTAGCCCCAACTGGCCCAGAACTGGCTATGTATATGAATGTATTGCCTGTATGTGTGCCCTGCATGTATGTAAGTGCACCTGTGTCATGAAATGACCAAGGAGGTCAGAAGAGAGTGTTGGATTGCCCTGGAACTGGAGTTATGGATGGTTGTTAGCCTCCTTGTGGTTGCTAGGAATTGAACCCTGGTCCTCTGCAAGAGCAGCCAGCATTCAACCACTGAGCCAACTCTCTAGCCCCTCATCCTTCTTTAAACTTCATGCATTAACAGCCAATTATTGAGAGGCTACTGTGCCAGAACTGGCAGTGAGTCAGGGTACAAACTAAGGTCTGTGTTCCCTTGGAGTTGGCATTCTTGTGGCAGCAGAGCCTGGTGGTGAGCATGTGGACTGTCAAGATTTAAATCCTTGTGCTAGTTGCCTATGTGATCTTGAATAAGATTGATTCTCTCTAAACCTCACTTTCTATAAAATGGGTCCCTGGAGTACTTATATGATACTGTTGGAAGAGTCAGTATGTGTGAGACTCAGAGCAGAATACCTGGTGTGTGTGTGTGTGTGTGTGTGCCTGTGTGTGTGTGCCTGTGCGTGTGTGTGTGTGCCTGTGTGTGTGTGTGCGTGTGCGTGTGTGTGTGTGCCTGTGTGTGTGTACGTGTGTGTGTGCCTGTGTGTGTGCGTGTGTGTGTACGTGTGTGTGTGCCTGTGTGTGTGTGTGCGTGCGCGTGTGTGTGTGTGCCTGTGTGTGTGTGTGTGTGTGCCTGTGTGTGTGTGTGCATGTGCGTGTGTGTGTGTGCCTGTGTGTGTGCCTGTGTGTGTGTGTGTGTGTGTGTGTGCCTGTACTGATGGCTGTTGTGATAGGCACATGATGTCTATTTGGCTCACTCACCCTTTTCAGATATCTGCTTAAGTGTCACCTCCTCACTGAGCCTATCTCTGAACTCTCTACCTTGCTTCCTGCTTTTTTCTTTATAGTTCTTAATATTGTCTGACACAAAGTAACCTTATTTTATAGTCCATCTCTCCCACTAGAACTAGTGCATCATCAGCCAGGGGTGATATCACTACCTGTAATCTCAGCACCCAGGAGGCTGAGACAGGATTGCTGTAAGTTTGGGGCCAGTTTGTGTTATACAGTGAGTTCCATGTTAGCCTGGGCAGTAGTGTGAGACCCTGTCTCAAGAACAACATGACGTGCTTCACAAGGACAGAATTTTTTTTTTTTTTTTTTTTTTTGCCTATTTTGTCACTCGGAGTATCTTAGCACCCATCATTTAATAGGCTCTCAAATTTTTCTTGAGTGAATGTTTACAAAGTAGAAGTTGCTCTTGACCATGCTTTCCAGATAAGAAGACTGTGTGTGGCTCAGAGAACTATACACTTTGCTCCTGGTCACATCATGTCAGGGATACAGCCAGGATTCAAGCCCAACCATACCAACCCTAATGCCAGGCTCTTGGCTTCCATGGACACTCATTTAGGAAGAAACTGGTTCCTGCTGGATCTGCCAGATCATATCAGCCACTCTTTGGTGTGACCAGGATGGGATGATGTTACCAAGGTAACACTGGATGAAGCAGGAACCAGCTCCAGTGCCAGTAGGCATTGCCCAATATGGGCTTTGTAGACTTGCCCCCACTCCAGTTCTCCTGTGCCCTCTTTAGTGAACCTTCCCAGTCAGGGCAGAGGTTTTCTGAAGTCAGGTCCTTGGGCTCCAACCCAGTGCTTTCATTTAAAATTTTGACTGTTTAGCTAGGTGTGGTGCAATACACTTTTAATCCCAGCACTTGAGAGACAGAAGTAGGTGGCTCTCTGTGAGATGGAGGCCATCCTGGTCTGTGTAGTGAATTCTAGGCCAACTAGGGCTACAGAGAAACCCCATCTCAAAAAACCAAAAAGTAAATAAACATAAATAAAAATAAAAATTCAATGTCTCTTCATCTCTTGTGGCTCAGTTTCCTACTCTAATGAGTAAAATTTTTATTTTATGAGTAAACTCAGCCAATCTGGACTGCTCTATGGCAAGGATCTCATTACTTGTTAGTGACTCAGGTGCTGGGCCCATCTATAAGGACCTTGAGTCCAAGGTGGGAGTCTGACAAATTACTATGACAGGGCTGGATATAATAGCACACACTTGTAATCCTAGCACCTGGGAGGATGAAGCAAAGACTGTGAGTTTGAGACCAGCCTGGGATGAATAGCAAGATCTGTATCCAAAAAATAAACAATGCAAACACCATGCCAGCGCCAAGTAACAGGAATGCTGTTCAGGGGTGATGATGGGGACATGTTGAAGGCTAAATTAGAATTTTTTAGGGAGGAAAGGGTATCTCAGACATGAGAATGTCTTGAACAAAAGCCTGGAGGTGGAAAAGAATATGCTGTTTGTGAAGAGAGGTCATCCATTTAGAGAGGCCCACTTGGATGACTGAGATGATTGACCTTTGTGAACATTTAATTCACCCCTAAATATTTCATGAATTTTACTGGTGTGTGTGTGTGTGTGTATGCACCCATGGGTCTGCTCATGCACATGCGTGCCAGTACCTGTGGAGGTCAGAGGGCTATCTTGGTGTTATACCTCAGATGCCTTCTACCTTTTGTTTGAGATGGGGTCTCTTAATGGCTTGGAACTTCACCAAGTTGGTCAGCAAACTCCAGGGATCCACCTATCTCTGCTTCTAATCTCACCATTGCTGGGATTATAGGTGCCCGTCACTACCAAGCTTTTTACATGGGTTCGAGGGATCGAAGTTCAGATCCTCATACTTCCAAGACAAACACTTCACTGACTAAGCTATCTCCCATCCCCTATTTTTATTTTATTTTTTTAAAAAAAAAACAGGGTCTCAGCCGGGCGTGGTGGTGCATGCCTTTAATCCCAGTACTTGGGAGGCAGAGGCAGGTAGATCTCTGTGAGTTCAAGGCCAGCCTGGTCTACATAGTGAGTTCCAGGACAGCTGGGCCTATAAGGAGACCCTGTCTCAAAAAGACAAAAACAAAAACAAAAAAAACAAAAACAGGGTCTCACTATGTAGCCCAGGTTGGCCTTAAATTCACAATCTCCCTTCCTGAGCCACCCAAATTCTGGGATTATAGGTATGTGTCACTACACCTGGCTCTGCCCTCTGCCCTCGTAAATATTTCATGCAAAACTGAACTCTTACATTCCAGCTTAAATATTTCAACATGAACCTGTGAGGTTTGGTTTTGTTTTTGAGACACGGTCTCACTAATAGCCCAGGCTGGCCTCGAATTCACAATCCTCCTGCCTCACTCTGCTGAGGGCTAGGATTACAGGCCTGACATAACAAAGTCTCCTGAGTTTGAGGACTTCAAGAAGGGCTTGGAAGATATAGGGAGTTGAGGACAGTTTGTATCTGGGATAAAAGAAAGGCTGGCTGGAGTAGGCTTAAGGCCTGTCTGTACAGGACAAAAAGATAAGGCTTTGGAGGTGCTGGGGGAAGACAGGTCACAAGAGTTGAGGTGGGGGTTTAGGGATTCCTAATCATTGCCAGGCAGAAGAGAAGAGAAGTAACGCAGTGTGACTTCTGCAACAGTAACACCACTTAAAAATTAACATTTTAAAAAAAGGCCAGGCGTGATAGTATATGCCTTTAATCCCAATACTTGGGAGGCAGAGGCAGGTGGATCTCTATGAGTTTGAAACCAACGTGGTCTACATAGTGAGTTCCAGTCCAGCCAGAGCTACATAGTAAGATCCTGTCTCAAAAAAAGTTTACATTTTAAATTCCTTTCTTTTTTTTTTAAATTTGAATGAGTGTATTGCCTGCATGTATGTGAGTGCACCCGTGTCATGCAATGCCGCGGAGGTCAGAAGAGGGCTTCAGATTCGCCTGGAACTGGAGTTAAGGACAGTTCGTAGCCGCCATGTGGGTGTTGGGAATTGAACCCGGGTCCTCTGCAAGAGCAGTCAGTGCTCTTAACAGCTGGGCCATCTCTCCAGCCCCCTAAATTCCTTTCTTAATTTTTTTTTTAAAAATTAGATAACACATTCACAAAAGACATAGCTCAGAGGTAGAACATATGCTTAGCATTCATGAAGCCCTGAGTCCCATCCCCAGCTCTAAAATAAAAAGTTAAGGGGGTAGGCCAGGCATGGTAAGAGGCAGGTGGGTCTTTGTGAGATGGAGGCCAGTCTGTCTACATAGCAAATTCCAGGCCAGCTGGGGCTACAGAGAGACCCTGTCTCAAAAACAAAATAAAACAAAACAATAAAAAAGAATGGCTAGAGAGATGGCTCAGCAATTAAGAGCATTGGCTGTTCTTGCAAAAGACCCAGGTTCAAATCCCAGCACCCACGTGGTGGCTAACCACTGTCCGTAACTACAGTTCCAGGGGATCTGGCACCCACGTCTGACCTCTATGGGTACTGCACGACACAGGTGTACTTACATACATTCAGGCAAAACCCATACACATAAAATAAAAATAAATTTTAAAAATTAAAAAGTTATAGAAAATATCCTGTCACTCAGGCCCTCTTCATGGAGACATTCCCCATTGTCCAGTCTTTGATGTCTTCTTACATGTTGTATGCACATACAAATACATCTCTCCTCCCCCATACCTTTAATGTGTTGCTTTCAAAATAATCTTGGGTTTATAGAAGACTTTCCTCACTTTACACAGTTTTTGTTGTGGTGCTAACACTTTTGGACACCTTGTTCTAATAAATCCCACAGACTCAACCCCAGTGCCAGCAGGCATTGCTCAATGTGGGCTTTGTATGTCTGCCTGCATCCAGTGCTCCTTGTGCACCTCAGTGGACCTCCTCAGTCAGGGCACACACTTCCTAATTCCAGTTCTTTCATTTAAAAATGGATTGTCCCTTCATCTCTTCTGTCTCAGTTTCCTACTCTGTATTGAGAATGGTAAGCTCATAAAGCCACCTTCTTCCTCCAACTTCCCTCTCTCTCTCTGTGATATATTTGTACATGTTCATGTGGGTGTGTACATGAGTGCATGTGTGGAGGCCAGTTGTTTACTCTGTTGCTGCAGAGGATCCAACACCCTCTTCTGACCTCCACGGGTATCTGTACACACACACACACACCACACACACACACAAATAAAAGTTGGGTGTGGTGGTGGTACACACCTTTAATCCTAGCACTTGGGAGGCAGAAGCAGGCAGATCTCTGTGAATTCGAGGTCAACCTGGTCTCCATAGTGATTTCCAGGACAATCAGAGCTACATTTAAAAGGTGGGGGGGCACACATACACATAAATAGAAATTTTGAAAATCTTTTTAAAAAGTCGGGCATGGTAGCACCTGCCTGGTACTCAGAAAGTAAAAGTAGGAAGATTAGGAATTTGGGGCCAGCCTGGGCTACATGAGCACCTCTCCTCTACAACCAAAAATAAATAAGAAATGAGCTAAGAATTTTTCATGTGTTGCCTCCTTTTTTTGTTTGTTTTGAGGCAGAATCATATTAATTGGCCTGACTGGCCCAAACTTGCTACATAGACCAGGCTGGTCTCAAACTTGTGATTTTTAATGTTTTTAATTAATAAATTAATTTTTTTTTTGGTCTTTTTTGAGACGGCATCTTCCTACAACCCCAGCTGGCCTGGAACTCACAGAGATTTGCCTGCCTCTGCCTCATGAGCGCTGGGATCAAAGGTGTGCACCACCACGCCTGACATAAATTCATTTTTTATAAATCTAAGCCCTCCTATGTATGATACTTGGAAAAATGAACATTTGAAATAGGGAGAAAGGGCTGGAGAGATGGCTCAATGGTTAAGAACACTTACTGCTCTTGCAGAGGACCTGAGCCTGGTTCCCAGTATCCATGTAGGGAGCTCACAACCACCTGTAACTCCAGCTCCAGGGGATCTTCAGGGTACCAGCAGTCAAATGTACACATACCCCCCACACAGACACATATACACACATAAAATAAAATAATAGAATCTTTAAAAATTATTTATTTTTATTTTATGTATATGAGTGTTTTGCCTACACATCTGTAAGTGCACTCATGTGTGCAGAGGCCACAGAAGCCAGAAGAGGGCGTTGGATACCCTGGAACTGGAATGGCCAGTTGTTAGCAGTGATTTGGGTGCTGGGAACCAAACCTGGGTCCTCTGTAAGAGCAGCAAGTGCTCTTAACTGCTGAGTCATCTCTCCAGGCCCCAGATAATAAAATATTTAAAATAATAAAATTAGGGGCTAGAGAGATGGCTCAGCAGTTAAAAGCAATGGCTGCTCTTGCAAGGGACCTGGGTTCGATTCCCAGCATCCACATAGTAACTAACAACTGTCCATAACTCCAGTTCTAGGGAATCCAACACCCTCTTCTGACCTCTGCAGGCATTGCATGACAGGTGCACTTACACACATGCAGTCAATACACTCATACACACAAAATAATAATAATATAATAATAATAATAATAAAAATTGGGAGGTCATAATATGCTACTTGACTTTAGAGAATCTGTTAGCTTTAAGATAGATCAAACTGAAGGTAGAACTTCTTAGAAATTAGCTTCCCTCATGAGCAAATTAATAGCTGTGCTAGAATCAGCGAGTATCATGTAGAGTGCTGGAACCCTTCAGACACAGTCCCTGTCCTCAGAGCCCGCAGTTCAGCAGGATGTAATAGGATAACAGGATGGAACATTGGGAAGAGCTGAGTAAGAGAGAACTTTGGAGTCTTTGGTAAGGAAACTTTTGCCCAAAACCTAGTCTAAAAGGTCAGGAAGCCTTTACAGAGAAGCCCAGGTAAGCCTGCAAAGCTAAGGGAAAGGTGGTTGGGTGAGGAGCAAGGGAAAAGCCTGTGAGGAGGAAAGAGCAGCTGCATGAAGGCTTGGCGGCAAAGCAACTGCTGAGTTATGAACTCAGGCTAGTGTGGCTGGAACAGAAGCAGACCAGCCAAGAGAGAGGCAGGAGAGGTGAGCACAGCCAAGCCCTGTGTACTGGTCAGGGTTGTGATGAGGAACCTGGAGTTTAGCCTGGAGTTGATGCTATGAGAAGCACAAAGATGTTGGAGGCTTTGGGACTGTTCGCTTGTTTTGAGACAGAGTATTGCTATGTAGCCCAAGCTGCCTTCAAACTCATAGTCCTTCTGCCTCCCAACTATTAGATTACAGATATGTGCTGCTATATCCAGCAGATATTGGAAGATTTAATCTGGGAATGACATAATGAAATATATATATATATATATATATATATATATA
>NW_008357131.1:369687-374219 GCF_000622305.1 Nannospalax galili
TATATATATACATAAAGATTTGTTTTTATTAGTTTTAATTATGTGTATGTCTGTGTGTGAGTATGTACACACAAGTACAGGTGCCCAAGGCCAGAGGAGGCCAGAGGTCTTCAATCCCCCTGAAGCTACAGTTATGGGTAATTGTGAGCTACCTGACATGGGTTCTGGATGTCAAACTCCAGTCCTCTGCAAGAGCAGTCGGTGATCTTAACTGAAGCACCATCTCTCCACATTACACAAAAGATAAATTTGGGGATGGGATCAGAGGTAGAACACTTACCTAGGGGCTCCAGATTAGATCTTCACCACTGAAAGAGACTGGTCCTACAACTCACTTGCCTAATGTGTGAAGTTGTACTTTGATCCCCAGGAATATACACACATAAATAAGCAAGTAAGTAAGTTAATTAATTAATTAATTAATTAATAGGTTAAATTGGGCATAGTGGCACACATCTATAACCCTAGCACTCAGGAAGTCGTAGCAGAAGATCAGGAGTTCAAGGCCTCTATCAGCTACAGGGCCTGAGCTACATGAGAACCTGTCTCAAAAAAACAAAATGAAGCAAAAAGCAGGTGAGATGGCTCAGTGAGTAAAGGGACTTGTTGCCAAACCTAAAGACCCAGTTTGATCCTCAAATCATATGGTGAATAGGACAGAACGAGCTCCTCCTGAAGTTGTCCTCTGACCTCCACATAAGCACCATGGCATGCTGCCCACACCCATAAATTAAATAAATAGATAACAAATGTAATAAAAATGTAAAAATAAAAACTATTAATAATATAGCAAATTAAAAATAAAAGATGAGTCTGTCTGCAGTGGAGGCATCAAGATGGAGCTATAGGACCATCCCCACAAAGCCAGACAGGCAGGGATGTGGAGGCCTTTTACATATACCATCTTCTATCAGACATTATACCCAGCCCACTGAGGTTTCCCAACCCTTTTTACAGTTGAGGAAACAGACTATGAGAAGTTAAAGGGCAAGCTGAGGCCCACCCTACCAGGAAGATCTGGAACTTCAACCCAGATTTTATTGTAAAGCCAACATTGTTTCCTCTCCCAATGTGGTATTAAAATTGGGGACTGGAGAGATCAGGAGTCAAAGGGAGAGCTGAGAAAGAAAATGCTATAGTGATGACATGGTAACTGTTTTCTTCTGTTTCTACAGCTATGGAGTCAAAATCCGGGCCCCTCACGCAATGGTCATGACCTTTCTCTTCAGGAGTGGCAGGTATGCTCCAACTCCCACCCCCACCCAGGTCTCTGGATACTACTCAATTGGGAGAGATGAGGTCAGCTCTCAGCCCACAATGGTTGTAGTAGCTTCCTAGCAGGGTCTAGCCTGTCCACCCCCACCCAGCCTTACTTTACTGCACTTCCTAAAGTCCAACTCTGGTATGTGTCCCCACTTGAAAAATGCCTGTGCCTTGCCACTGTCCTCCAGAGATGCCCAACTGCCAGGCCTGGATCCTCAAGGCCTTCTTACCTGGCCTCAGCTGAATCCCTACAGTGTCCACTGTGGGGCCTCCTTGGCATGCAGGACCTGTTCCTTACACATGTTTCGGTGTTTTTGCTCCCACATATTTGCTCGTGCATACCCCTATCAGGAGTGCCCTGTCTTTTCCAGCCAGGCTTTATTTTCCACCTGGGACCTGTCTAGTACTCTGAGTCAGATTCTCTGGGAAGCTGTTTCTGATCTCTCCTCAACTGCTTAAGTGTCTTGGCCTTCTTTTGAGCCCTCATAATCCTTCCCCTTCAAGGCTCTACTCAGAAAAGTTCTGTGATCTAGTGTTTTTTTTTTTTTTTGGAAAGGCCAATAGAAGTCCAGTAGTGACAAACCTTGGGTCATTCAAGACAAGCAGGTGTCCTGGTTTCTGTTTACTTTATTAAACCTCCTAGTAAAGAATATTTTTTTCGTTAATTATTTATTTAATAACCACATACTTAGAAGAAGCATTTCATTACAACAGCATTGACATATTCAATAAAAATTTTCTGAGCTAAGATGCATCTTTTTCAGAATTGGCTGTAAATTTTTAGGTTTACAGTTGAATTATTATAGTTATACAATATTGTACTCAGTATAAACCCTATAAGACATAAAGTTAAATGAGATTTTAACCTTTAAAAAAAGATCTCCATTTCATTATTAAAATACACAGTTTCATACAGAAAAATTCATTTTCAATGCAATTGACATTAATATGTTTGCACATGCATTTCTGATCTCTATATATCTGATTCTTACTAGTGATAGTCGGTTACTTTCTGAGCTCCTTGGCATCTGAGCATAGATATAAAGTCATCAGGTAGATTTCAATGGTAATGTTTATCACATCTACTAATTATTATTTTTTTAATCCTTATTTTTTAAATCGTTAATAACTACATGATTAGAAGAACCATTTCAGTAAAGATTTAACATATTTAGTAACACACTCCAGAGCAAGAGTACATCTCTTTCACAAGTGGGTGCAAATTTCTAGGTTAACAGTTGAGTTAATACAGTTAAACAATATTGAACTCAGTATAAGCACTGTAAGACATAAAATTGAATGAGTTTTTTAACTTTTCAAAAAGATCTCCACCTCATTTTAGAATATATTGTTCCTTGCAGAAAGACTTATTGTTTTTGCTACTAACACTGAGATGTTGGCACATGCATCTCTAATCTGTATGTATCTGATTATTACTAGTCATAATCGGTTGCACTTGTATCCTTGGCGCCTGTGTATGTCTATGAAGTCATTGGGTAGATTTCAATGGTAATGTTTATCACCTCAAACTAATTAGCACGATGTAAATTTCCATGCTTCCTCCTCAAATATAATACATTTTTAAAAATTTGTTGATTTTTTTAAGTGTGTGTATATCACACAGAACATCTCAAACCATCTTATTCAGCTATACTCCCACTTCCCAGATGGCACCCTCCCATAGCCTCCCTCCCACCACTAGAGCCCTTATACTCTGATATCCCTGTGACTGTCTGCTGTGTTGTTCACACCCCAGCCAATCCCCACTTCTTGTCCATCTGGTGAATCTAGTCAGCCTGTCTAGAGGTCTTTGTTTTAGGAGGGTCAGCTGTTCCTCTTCTAGCAGCAATCAGTTGTCAGTACTCCTTTAGATGAGATTAGGGTCTGCTGTTCATTTTCCCAGTTCTGTGCTGGATTACTATCTGGGAGTCCCTTTGGCCACCCTGGCCAACAGCTCAAAAGAAGGTATCTCCTATCTGGCATTGTTGCTTGTTATGTAGTCTTTAGCTATGCATATGGACTCTTAAGAAATTGTATTGACCCCTTTAATCTTTGGTTATACTTCTCTTTTGGATGTTTAAGGCCATACAGTTGGCCCAGATAAGCCAATTTATTTTTACTCTTAAGGTCGTTTGAGGATCTGTTCCTCAGGGATCTCATGGGCTTGGAGGAGCCCCTGGCTCCTTTCTTTTACCAGTTCCGCCTATGTGAAGATAAGTCAAAGGTCCTGCTCGACCATGGTTGGCTTCACTTGGAAGCATGGAGGAAATGATTCCTCTGTATTGACCCTTCTTTTGTAGACTGGACACTGGTTCAAGTCCATCTTGGTGGGGTCTCCTTGGCCTCCTTGATCAAGAGGACAGGTGACCCACCACAATTACAGGACATTTTGAGAGATGCTCATAGTCCCCTGGAACTAGTCGACCTAGGAGGGCAAGGAGCAAAAACTGTCCTTTATGTCCCTCTGACCAAATTAGTATAGGCCTCAAAGTATGTCTTTTAAACATCCAAGAAGGTTAGTTCCACAAGTCTGATACTTTTAATTACTATGTGTCATATACATAAATATTGGGCAAAGACCAATTGTTCTCAGATGAACCTTACCTAGACATATATTTCTTGATCTGCTATGTATAATTTGTCAGTAGGGTGTAGTAGTAATATGGTTCCCTCTGGTTTTTAAAACTAGCTAGGCATTGTTTATCTCTCGCATTGTCTCACTCCTCCACCATAGTTTTCCCACTTAAGATGTCCCCATTTCCCCCCTTTCTCCCTTAATAATACCCTTCTCCTACGGTCCTACCTCTCTTGAGCGCCTTCTTTCCCTTTATCCCCTAGGTTCCTTGTATACCCTTCCCCCGCCCTTAAACTAACCCAATTTTTATCCATATCTCCCTTATTAAGGCCTGTTTCCTACTGTTCTTCTCTTTCAGGTTATTTCTTTTCCATTACCTCCCTGTTTCCTTTCCATTATCCTGATTCCTGTAGTTACGTTTGGTTGCATACTTATTTATCAGAGTCTGGATCTAGGATCCACATATCAGGAAGAACATATGTAGATTTTTTTTCTGAGATTGTGTTACTTCACTTAGTATAACAGTTTCTAGTTCCATCCATTCACCTGCAAATTTCATGATTTCCTCTTTACTGCTGAGCAAAACGCCATCATACAAATGAACCACATTTTCATTATCCACTTGTCAATTGAGGGACGCTTAGGTTGCTTCCATCTCTTAGCTATTGTGAAAAGAGCAGCAACAAACATGGAT
>NW_008357131.1:375158-375745 GCF_000622305.1 Nannospalax galili
CAATCTTCCAATTTGGAATCACTATAAACATTTCTTTTTTTAAAAAAAAAAGATTTATTATTTATGTGTATATGTTTATGTGTACCATGTGCATGCAGGTGCCCACAGAGGCCCAAAGAAGCTTTACATCTCCTGGACTGGGTGATGATTGTGAACCACCTGATATGGGAGCTGGGAACCAAACCTGGGGTCATCTGCAGTAGGAATTCTGAACGGCTGAACCTTCTCTCCACACCTCCATTTCCTTTATTTTTTCAAAGTCAGGGTCTCACTGTATAGTACTGCTGGCCTGAAACTTGCTATGTAAGACTGGCCTCAGACTCAGAGATTGCCTGCCCCTGCCTCCCAAGTGCTGACATTAAAGGCATGAGCCACCAAGCCTGGCATAGATCCGAGGTCTTTTTTACTTCCATATGAATCTTAGGATGGTTTTTTCCAATTCTGTGAAAAACGTCAGGGGGTTTTGATCGGCATTGCATTGAATCTATAAATGGCTTTTGGTAGGATGGTCATTTTCACAATATTAATTCTTCCAATCCATGAGCATGGGAGGTCCTTCCATCTTCTGATGTCTTCCTCAATCTCTT
>NW_008357131.1:376111-376411 GCF_000622305.1 Nannospalax galili
GTGCATATATGTTAAGGATTGTAATATCTTCTTGGTTAACTGTTCCTTTGATCAGAATGAAGTGACCCTCCTATCTCTTCTGATTAGTTTTACTTTAAAGTCTTTTTGTCAAATGGAGCAGTTGCTACAACTGCTTTTTTCTTAGTACTATTTGCTTGGTATATTTTTTTCCATCCTTTCACATCAAAAATATGTTTTGTTTCTTAATGCATTCAACTAGTCTGTGTCTTTTGACTGGGGAGTTCAGTCCATCGATATTTAAAGTTATTAATGAAAGATGTGTATTGATTCCTGTCGTTT
>NW_008357131.1:376445-376902 GCF_000622305.1 Nannospalax galili
TTTCTGTTTACATTCTTGATATAGCTGTACTTTTCCACAGTTATACTTTCATTGAATTCCTTGCAACAACCCCTTGGGTATAGTCATTCCTGTGGGTTTATTATATATGGCTTTAATTATGTTGAGGTATGTTCCTCCAGTCCAGTTCTCTCTAGGATTTTGAACATAAATGCATGTTGAATTTTGTCAAAGGCCTTCTCTGCATCTATTGAGATGACCATGAGGTTCTTGTCTTTGAGCCCATTTATATGATTTATGATGTTTATTGACCTATGTATATTGTACCATCCCTGCATCTCTGGGATTAAGCCGGATCATGGTGGATGATCTTTTTGATGTGTGTCTGTATGCAATTTGCAAGTATCTTGTTGAGAATTTTTGCATCTATGTTCATTAAGGATATGGGTCTATAGCTTTCTGACAAAATATTCTTTAAACTAAAACTAGTCAGCAGAGA
>NW_008357131.1:377171-378225 GCF_000622305.1 Nannospalax galili
CTTTTCAAATTTAGCACATAGGTTTTTAATGTATTCCCTTATAATGTTCTGTATGTTTCTGGTGTCTATTGTGATGTTTCCCCTTTCATCTCTGATTTTGTTGATTTGGAGGTGCTCTTTCTTTCTTTTGGTTAACTGGGCTAGCAGTCTGTCAATCTTGTTTATCTTTTCAAAGAACCAGCTCTTGGCTTCACTGATTCTTTGTATTGTTTTCTTTGTTTCAATTTCATTAATTTCTGCCCTGATTTTTGTTATTTCTTCTTGTCTGCTGGGTTTGGGTTTCGTTTGCTGTTGCTTTTCAAGTGTGTTGAGTTGCAACGTTAAGTCATTTATTTGTGTTCTTCCCAATTTTTTGATGCAGGCACTTAGAGCTATAAGCTTCCATCTAAGGACCGCTTTCAGCATGTCCCAGAGGTTTTGTTGTATTGTATTGTTCTTTTCATTTAGTTCCAGGAATACTTTTATTTCTTTCTTAATTTCTCTTTGGACCCATTCATCATTCAGGAGTGTGTTGTTTAATCTCCATGTGTTCATGTGGTGATTAGGGCTTCTTCTGGTGTTGATTGTAAGCTTTATTGCATTGTGGTCTGATAGAACGCATGGAATTATTTCAGTCTTTTTGTATTTGTTGAGGTTTGTTTTGTGCCCCTGTATATAGTCAATTTTGGAGAAGGTTCCATGGGGTGCTGAGTAGAAAGTATGTCCTTTGGTGCTTAGGTGGAATACTCGGTAGATGTCTGTTCAGTCATTTGATATATGGTATTGTTTAATTCAGATGTCTCTCTGTTAACTCTCTGTCCTGTTAACCTATGTAATGTAGACAGTGGGGCATTGAAGACCCCTACTATTAATGAGTTGGGATTAATCTGGATCTTAAAGTCCTGTAGTATTGTTTTTATGAAGTTGGTTACACCAGATTTTGGTGAATATGTGTTCATGATTGTAATATCTTCTTGATTTATTGTTCCTTTGATCAGAATGAAGTGGCCCTCTTTATCCCTTCTGATTAGTTTTAGTTTAAAATCTATATTGCCATATATTAGAATTTCAACAC
>NW_008357131.1:378690-387011 GCF_000622305.1 Nannospalax galili
CCTGAGATTCTTCTCTTCCTTGTATGTCAATGATACATAAGTTTGGTCTTTTTATGGTATCACACAATTCCTGCATGTTCCATTCTTGTGTTTTCTTAAATTTTTCATAATCTTTGCTTGAGTCATCTAATTCATCCACTTTGTCTTCCAGTGTTGATAGTCTGTTTTCCATTTCATCCATCCTATTGGTGAGGCTTTCTCCTTTCATTTCTAATTGGCTTACTGAGTGTTTCACTTCCTTCTTCATTTCAGCCTGAATATACTTCAATATTTCTAACTCTTCTGAATTCATTCAGGAGTTTTCCCCTATCTTCTTTCAATTCTTTGATTTCTTCTATTATGTGTTCTTTAAATTCACTGAATTCTGTTATCATATTCATCATTGTTCTTTTGAGTTCCATGTCCTGCATTGTCTCTAGGGGATTCTCATTGTGCTCCTCTAGCGGATTACTGGTATTTGGTGGGGATATGTTATTTTTGTTTTTCATGTTGTTATTTTTTCTCTGTGATTTTTACACGTGAATTTCTTTTGTAGTTTCTGATTCTTGTGTGAGACTCAAGCATTCAAGTTTAGGTCTGTTTCTTTTTGTGAACTTTATGTGTCTTTGTGGTTTACTTTTTGGGCATGAAAGGCTGGTTCCTCTAAGCTTCCGGTTCTCTCTTTTGATTTTATATTGGAGTGACCAGATTACTTTTGTCTTCAGGAGTTCCCACAGAGGCCCAAGTCAGATGTGGTCAGATGCTCTCAGGCTTTCTCCTAAGGTCTGGATCCCTCCGGGAACGATTTTGGCCTCAGGAATTTGGAGCCAGGCCCAGGAAAGATGCTGGTCTAGGGAAGCTGTTGGCGGTGCCACCCATAGACGCAAAGGAAGATGGGGGCCCGAGGTGGCCCCAAGGGACCCTGGGTACTGCACTGAGGAGCTGGGTTGGCCTGGATTCAAAGGGCCACAAAGAGGAAAGGTCAGCCCTGCATCCAGGAAGGAGGCTGATGGGTTGTGCAGACCCAGCGAGGTGAGGGTGGGGCCAGGCCTAGAGTGCTTTTGGGGACGGGAGAAGGAACTGAGTTGCTCTGGATACAAAGGATCAGGAATAAGCAGTGGTGGTTCCTCAGGTGTCTGGGGTGACAAGACAAGGAATGAGACAGGACCCAGGCTAGGAAGAGAGACCAGTGGGGGAGTTGGGAGGATGAGTGGGAATGGGGGAGTCAAGATGTGGAGGGCCTAATCGACTTACCCCAGAGAGAAAAGCCTGCAGTTTGGAGAGAGAGGCCTGTGGGTCCTGCAGGCCCAGGGAAGCAGAGGGAGGTGAGGGTGGGGCCAGGCCCAGAAGCAGTGTTCCTGGGGACCTGAGAAGGAACTGAGTTGCTTTGGATGCACAGGATCAGGAAGAAGCAGTGGTGGTTCCCCAGGTGTCTGGGGTGCCAAGACAAGGAATGGGACAGGACCATGTGATCTAGTTTTTATTACTATAGACTTACCTGGAGTTTATAAGAATCACACACAGGATGGGCTCAGTCCAACTTGCAAGATTTCTCTAGTATTTTTATTTTCTTTATTTTTGCTTATTGTAGATTCTTACCCTCCAAATCACTCTATCTCTGTCTCTGTGTCTCTGTCTTTCCAGTATTAGAGATTGAACCTAGAACTTCAACCATAGTAGGCAAGCACACTAGCACTGAGCTATATCCCCAGCCCCTCCAAATCATTCTTAAAAACCTGAATTTATTCATTCAGTTACCAAGTTTTTAATGAGCATCTACTCCATGATAGACATCGTCCTGGGTGCCAGGATATAGAGTGAACAAAACAGACAAGGATCTCTGCCCTTCTAGGGCTTCTAGCAGGAGGTAGCAGAAAATAAAAACAATAAATAAGGTAAGTAGGTCACAAGTCAGAAGGTGATACAGACCATGGAACAGAACTGGAACAGAGGGGTGACAGGATTGGAGGTGCTGGGGGGCGGGGGGCAGGTTTGGATAATTAACTAGGGAAGGCCTCCATGAGAAAGTAACTCGAGTACAGACTTGAAGTAGTCAGAGGGTTGGTCAAGTGGATATCAGGGAAAAGAGTATACCGGGCTGCTGGGACAGCCAGTGTAGCCCAAGGTAGGTGTTAGGGTTCGAGAATTGAGACTAATTCCCACAGATACCCAAAAAGATTATACAAAAAGTTTATTCAAGAATTTAAAATAAAAAAAAGGACAACAACCAAATGTCGGCTAGGCAGGCACAGACTTCACAAGCGGTCAAGTGGATATCAGGGAAAAGAGTATACCGGGCTGCTGGGACAGCCAGTGTAGCCCAAGGTAGGTGTTAGGGTTCGAGAATTGAGACTAATTCCCACAGATACCCAAAAAGATTATACAAAAAGTTTATTCAAGAATTTAAAATAAAAAAAAGGACAACAACCAAATGTCGGCTAGGCAGGCACAGACTTCACAAGCCAAAGATGGAGTCTGGCCCCAAACAATAGCAGGCAGGAACTTTTATTGGGGCGCTCCACAGAAACCCGCACATGCCAAGCATTTTTTAAAATAATTGGATGTCCCCATATCCTGTGTACGGGGAAAGTCTTGATTGGTAGGGGCTGTGTTCAGGGCATTGGAATGTGCTGACTAATATCTTTTAGAGTCAGAAGTTTTTGTTCATACATTATAAGGCTTTTACATATACAATATGCCTGAGCTTGTCTGGGTTTGTCTAAAGAAGCTAGCCAAAATGTAGTCAGATCATTCTGGCTCTTCATTTCCCCCTAGAGTTATAGCAAGGGTTAAATCTTTAAGCCAAGCAAATTACAGAAGCAGAAAGAAGCAGTTAGAGGGCGCATTTAGGGCAGTGGAACCATTTCTATATTGTCGTAAGGCTCAGGGTCTCGATTTAAATGCGTATACTGTGACTGCAGTTGGACTGTCTGTATCCGTTCTTGGATGAATTTGAGCAAGGCATTAAGAATACAGGGGCCACAGGTTACTGCTAATAGGAGTAAGAGGAGAGGTCTGACTATTGCTGAGATCAAAGTTGTTAACCATGGGGACCAGTCAAATAGGGATTCATACCAATTTTGTTGATTTAGTCATTCATTTTCTCTTTCCTTAAGTCTTTTACTGACCTCAGCCAAAGACTGTTTTATAATTCCCAAGTGGTTAACATAGAAACAGCACTGTTCCCCTAGCACAACACAGAGTACTCCTTTTTCTAGAAAAAGTAAATCCTGCCCTCTCCTATTTTGTAAGGTTACCTCAGCTAGAGGATAGAGAGTCTTTGAGGTGGCGGATAGATGTTTCTAATGATTGTATGTCTAAGTCTATGGCCTGTCTAAAAAGGTGATAATTTTTATCCTGGAGGACTAGCACTGAAGCCCCCAGACCAGTTGCAGTGATTACTCCAGCCCCGAGTAAAGTAGACAGGACAACACAGTGGTTCCTATGGCCCTATGAGGTCTAGACTCTTCTGAGACTCTGGTTTTCATTTTTATGTCTGTTCTATAATATAGATGGGGAACCAGCTGCACTAGTACACAAAAATCCCCGGTCTGCTTTAAAATGGATGAGTGGAGGCATGTAGTTAAGCCAGAGGTACAGGCCCACCAAATGGAGTTGGGGGCACCATATATAGGTTAGGTGTAGTAGCCCCTATCTCTTAAACAGAGTTACATAGATGTTGGTAAGAAGAGGGGACAATTTTATGTGAGGGAGTCACGCATAGCTCTTTTCCATACACTTGGGTGAGGGTAAGTCCCCTTCTCCCTGTAGGCGGAGGAATTCTACAGGCAGTGGGGTCAGAAGTGACAACATAATTTCCTGGGAGAGCTAACCCATCATAAAAGGGAGGGCTCAGGTCCATGCAAAACCAGCAATGGATAGTGAGGTTAGGGGAGGTATTATTTAAAGCAATAAAGGTGGGATTTAGGAGGTTCGTAAGTCCAGGGGATGGCTGTAGGGGCTTTTGGGCCTTGAGGACCCCCGGGGGGTAGATCTATAGGTGGGTGGAGTGCCAGTTTTGTCAGGTCGGGCTAGGAGCTGGCCTCTTGACAGATTTTAAAATAGTTAAGGCTGGTGTTGGTCATCCCATAGGCTGTAACACTGTCCAAGCTGGCCCCATCTGGGTCACCAAGACTGGACCCACCTGAAGATGGACTGAAAAAAGTATTCCTGGATCAGTCCCTGTGGTGTATAACCTGAGGCCCCAAGTTCGCCCATCAATCCATTTTTGTAGGTTTTTAAGTTCCTTCCCTTTTGGGGTGAAGCTCAAGGAGATAGGGTTGCATCTAGAGGAGGAACAGGGTCCCTCGAATTGCCTTGATCTGGGGTCTCGCCAAAGGGTTAGGCCTGGGACTGCAGTTACCTGGATCAAGTCGGTAGTGACAGGGGCAGCCCAATTAATATATCCAGTAGACACACAGCTCCATGAAGCACAGAAATAGTCCCCTGGCCCCCCACAAGTACTCCTTCGGTCACCATTGTCACCTGGGCAAACATAGAGTGGTGCTCCTTCATCCTCCTTCAGCCAAGGGGAGACTGGCAAGCATAATTTACAGTGCCTGACAGAGTGTACAGTTCCCAAGCTCCATCAAGCAGGTCACAGAGGTCGAATGTAATCTTGGGGAACCAGGCACCTGGAGGTCCCAGGTGGGAGGAGATGTTCACTGTCTTTCTAGTGGATGTGCTACTAACTACCCAGGTGAGGTTTTGGAGTCCACGAGGGGAGTTAGCTAGGGCAGACTCTATAAAAAGAAATAAAAAAGCAACAAGGGTTATGGTGTGGCAGAGATTTTTAGCTTGAGAGGATTGTCTTTTACCTGTGTGACCTTCCATCTCTTGTCGACTTGGTCTGACCAATCTTCTGATGCAGGCTTTAAATGGGAGTGATGTATCCAGGTCCGGACACCAGCCACCTTAACCGCAGTAGGGGTGGTGAGGATCATGATGTGTGGTCCCTTCTATCGAGGTCCAAGGGGCTCCTTGTGGTGCCGTCTCATCCAAACAAGGTCGCCTGGCTTGAATCTGTGCGGTTGGGCTGATGGCAGTTCATAGATGTGCCTCAGCAAGGGGAAAACGTTGTCTTGTGCAATCTGTAAGGCCTGTAGGGACTTAAGAAATTGGGATTCAGACAAGTCAATTAGCACATCTGAAGGCAGCTTGGGAAGCAAAGGGGGGTGGACAGCCATACATGATTTCATAAAGTGTTAGGGCTGGAGTATATGGGGTATTTCTGACTCTGTATAGGGCAAAAGGTAGGAGGCCTGTCCAGTCACCACCAGTTTCTAGGGTTAATTTGGTCAAGGTTTCTTTAAGGGTCCAATTCATTCTCTCTACTTGCCCTGAGCTCTGGGGGTGGTATGCGTAATGTAACTTCCAATTACTCCCCAGTGTTTTAATTAACTCTTGAGTTACCTTAGAGATGAAGGCTGGTCCATTGTCTGACCTGATCATAGAGGGGAATCCACACCTTGGTATTAGTTCATTGATAATCTTTTTAACCACTGTTGAGGCAGTTTCCCCCTTTGTGGGAAACGCTTCGACCCATCCTGAAAATGTATCTACAAAAACTAGGAGATATTTATAGCCATACCTGCCAGGTTTTACCTCAGTGAAGTCCACCTCCCAATGGACTCCAGGCGCAGTGCCCCTCTCCCTTCTGGCTGGGGGCATGGCTTTTCCTCTTGGATTAGTAACCTGACAGGAGCCACTTGTGGAAAGATAGCGCTCAAGCATTTTGGTTAGATTGAAAATGTGGTACGGAATCAGGAATTCCCGTAACTTTCTCTTTTCTAGGTGGGTCCCTTTGTGAAGTTTATATATTAAGTCCTCTGCCAGCTTATGCAGCAGAATGAGCCTCCCATCAGAGGTGTATCTCCATCCATTCTTGATACTGGTATTTTCCAGGGAAGTTAAATCTTGATCGTCCTGAGCTGAGTAGGAGGGCTCTTCTGGCAAGAGGGGTTCAAGGCAGAATAACCAGTAGGTTCGAGGCTGTTAGGGCTGCTTCTCTGGCTGCTAGGTCTGCTCTCCTGTTTCCCTGTGCCTCCAGTGAATCCCCTTTTTGGTGCCCCGGACAATGGATGATGGTCAGTCTGTTTGGTAACCATATGGCCTCCAGGAGTTCCAAGATCTCTTGTTTATTTTTGATAGGCTTTCCTTCTGCTGTCAGGAGCCCCCTCTCCTTGTATATAGCCCCATGGACATGAGCCACAGTGAAAGCATAATGGCTATCTGTGAAAATGTTAACAGTCTGGTCTTTACTTAGCTTTAATGCCTGAGTCAGGGCAATTATTTCAGCTCTATGGGAAGAACTCCTTGTATATAGCCCCGTGGATATGAGCCATAGCGAAAACGTAACGGCTATCAGTGAAAATGTTAACAGTCTGGTCTTTACTTAGCTTTAAGGCCTGAGTCAGGGCAATTATTTCAGCCCTCTGGGCAGAGGTCCCAACTGGTAGGGAAGAGGCCCACACTGTATGCGATGGACTGACGACCGCCGCCTCCGCGTACCTGGTTCCTTCTTTAATGAAGCTACTTCCATCCGTGAACAGAATTAATGGGTGGGGCCATGGAACATCTGTCAGGTCTTCCCTAGTCCCATGTAAGCTGCAGAGTAACTCCAGGCAGTCGTTAAGGACCTCAAGATCAGGTTCTGGCAGCAAAGTGGCAGGATTGTGAGTGGTGCTGGAGAAGAACTGGATGCAAGGGGGATTAAGGAGCAAGGCCTGATAATGCGTCAACCAAGCATTTGTCATCCATTGGTCAGGGGGATTTTTAAGGACCCCCTCTGCTGATGCGTGCAGTGGGTTGTGCTGCTGCGCCAGCTGTTGGCTGGGTGCGTGGGTTTCGCTGCTGCGCTGCTGGGTCTCTGGCTCTCCACGGCTGGGAGTGCAGACACTGGCGGCTCTGTGGATTGGCGGGTCCCCGGCGGGTGCTGGTGAGTGCAAGCTCTGCAGGGGGCTGCAAGCTGCTGGGCGGGTTCTGCGCCGGGGAGTACAGGTTGATTGCTGACGGGGGACAGCTCCTCCAGGGAGACTGAATCACAGGCTGGTCGCAGGTGCAGTGAGACACAAATCAGCTCAGTCGGATTCAGTGATACAGCTCTGTTAGACTCAGTGATTCAGCTCTGTTTATTAGGGTGAAAACTAGAAGATTTATAGTGTGGAGGCAGTAGCAAAAGCCTCAGCTGATAGGTGCTCCTAGAATGCTTTATTTACATATGGCGGTGGGCTTCTACCAGGCTGTCAGACAGTGCCTGATTATCACATAGGAAAAACCTGGCAGTTTCTATGCCAGAGGTCATGTTTCTGTCCTGGCCACTTCAAAGGTGAGTCAGGAAGAGAGTAGGAGGCGCCCCACTGAAAAGGGGAGTCCTTCCATTGTGCGCCGAGCTGGCTCGCGGCTATCCAGACATGGAGAGACTGTGACCTAAACAGCAGGGGTCCCCAACATCTCCCCCTGTTTGATTTAAAATGGAGAAGTGCCATCACAAGCCCTAAGAGCCAACTCATCTATCTTGGGAGAATCCAAAGTCTGATAATTGACCATGACCTGTTTTGTAGTGATTTTACAGTAATTTGTCTGCGAAGAAATCTTATAAAACAGTGAGCAAGCATCAAAATAACACACAGCATGACCAGGGGACTAACAAAGGGTAGGAGCCATGAAAACAATGGATTACTAAACCAACCTAGTTGTTCGGTGGTTGAAATCTTGAAAATAGATCATTACAAAGTTTTTTGAGAGTGTTAACATCGGTTTCAACAACATTTGATTCATTTACAAAGAAACAGCATTGCTTTCCCAATACCACACATGTCCCTCCATGTTCAGCAGTTATTAAGTCCAGTGTTCTTCTGTTGTGGAGCACAACCCTGGCGAGAGAGTTCATTTGTCATTGGAGAGATTCCAGGCTGTCAGTCGTGGATGCCATTGTCTGGTCCAGCTTGTCTCGAAAATCTCCCGCCAGGTGCTGGGCTTGTAGCAGCGCCTCCAGCACCCAGAGAGAGTGCAAGTCCCATCCCTACCAGCAAAGGGATGAAGATTTCTCTCTGCTGGCAGCTGTGTAGGAGGAGAGCGGCTTCTTCCTTTGAATAGGTACACCTGGGATGTAATCATTACTGGTACACAAAAGGTGGACAAAGAGAAATTAACACAGTTTTGGGCTTTTCCTTTGCACCATAAGAAGGAGGAGGGGCGACGCATGCTGTACTGGAGAGAGTATTGTTAGTGAGGCATTTGTAATGTGTAGGCTCACTCTTGCTGGAAATGCAAATGGAATAGTTAGCCAGTTGTTTGAATAAGGGGATATCCATTAGATGAGAGTCAGTGAAATCTTTTTT
>NW_008357131.1:388265-392065 GCF_000622305.1 Nannospalax galili
CCCTTAATATGTACCCCAAGTACATTACCTCCATGACACAGAGCTGAGCTTTCTTGGCGGAGACCTTATACCCCAATTGGTCCAAGGTCAGGAGCAAATCTCTAGTGGCCTGAAGACAAGTGCCCTCATCCTCAATGGCAATCAACAGGTCATCTACATACTGTAGGAGGCTTACCTCTGGGTGTGAGCCCGATACTCCTGAAAGTCCTGGTGTAGAGCCTCATCAAAGATCGTAGAGTTCTTGAACCCCTGTGGCAGTCATGTCCAAGTGAGTTGTCCATTAAACCCCTGGTTTGGGTCTCGCCACTCAAAGGCAAAGATGGGTTGACTTTCCTTTGCCAAGGTCAGACTAAAGAAGGCATCCTTGAGATCTAGAACAGTATAGACCCTTCTCCCTGGAGAGAGTGAGCTCAGTATACAGATTGGGGACTGTAGGGTGGATATCCTCTACCCTCTTGTTAACTTCTCCCAAATCCTGCACTGGGTGGAAATTGTTAGTCCCCAGTTTCTTGACAGGTAACAGAGGGGTGTTCCATGGAGATTGACATGGAACCAGAATACCAAACTCCTTAAGGTGGTTTATATGTTTGGTAATTCCTGCCCTGGCTTCGAGAGTCATTGGGTACTGTTTTACAGGCTGAGCATTAGTTTTTAAAGTCACCATTATTGGTGGCTGTTGGATGGCCTTCCCTGGGGGATTAGTTTCCACCCAGACTCCAGGGATTGCTGCCTTGAGGTCCTTGAGGATAGTGGTCAGTCTCTTTTGAAGGGGTGGGACATGCACTCTCCATTCTTCTTCTAGTTGTAAGCATAGGATATAGGCTGCATCTGGTGCAGTCACATCGGGAGGTCCTCTCCTAGAGAAATGGACTTGAGCCTTTATTTTATTTAGCAAATCTCTACCCAATAAGGCATATGGGCACTCTGGGACCACCATAAAGGACTGTGAAACTGTCTTCTTACCTAAGCTTACTTCCCTTTTGGTAGTCCAAGGGTGCTGAGTGATTCCCATGTCTCCTTGCGCCCAGGTGCGTTTATTGGTCAATTTTCCCACAGGTTCTTTTAAAACTGAATATTGTGCTCCAATGTTAACTAGGAAGTTGACGGCTCATCCCTCCACTTGTAGGGTCACCCAGGGCTCATGGTGGAGGCTCACCAAGCCCAGGCCCCTTCAGTTTTCTAGGTTTACCAACTCGAGGATCTTGGGCTTGGAAGGAGGCTGGGATCCCATCCTTTGAGGACATTCCCTAGCCCAGTGGCCCAGCTACTTACAATATGCCCACTGGTCTCTTTTTAGGCAGGGCCGACCTTCCTGTTGGGGTTGCAGGGCTCAGGTTCCCTTTTTCATAGAGGGTCAGTCCCCCCATTTGGGATTTGTTGTCCTTTCAGCTAACAATATCCTAGCCAGCCCTTTTGTTTGTCTTTTTTCAGTGATTTCTCTGTTGTTAAATACCTTGTTCACCACTGCCATCAGCTCAGAAAGGTTTTTGCCCTCGAAACCTTCCAGTTTTTGAAGTTTTCATTTTATATCTGGAGCGGCCTGATTTATGAAAGCCATATTGATGGCCATCTGATTCTCTGGGGCCTCTGGATTTATGGGAGTATAAGTTCTGAAAGCCTCTAACAGGTGTTCCAGGTATGCTCCAGGAGACTCATCCCTTCCCTGCATCACCTGACTGACCTTAGACAAATTGGTGGGGTGCTTAGCAGCTGCCCGGAGACCCCCCATAAGAATCTGGCAATAGACATTTAGGCATTTCCTACCTTTGTGGGTGTTAGAGTCCCACCCCTCTGTTGGGCACGTGAAAGGGAAAGCAGCCACAATCAAATCCTCATTTTCTGTTGGTCGCCCATCATTTCCAGGGACTGCATGTCTGCATTCCCAAAGGATACGGTTCTGTTCCTCGGTGGTGAACAGGATATTTAATAACTGTTGGCAATCATCCCAAGTGGGCTGGTGGGTAAAAAGAATGGTATCCAGGAGGTTAGTTAGGGCCACAGGGTCTTGGGAGAAGGACGGGTTATGAGTTTTCCAGTTATACAGGTCTGAAGCGGAGAAGGGCCAATACTGAAACTGGTTTCCTTCCCCTCCTGCGAGTCGGAGGGGCAGGATGTGTGAGGAATCTCCCTGTCCTCTCCTCTCTCTGAGTCGACCCGCAATGGGAGAGGGAGCAACCTCCGGTCCCTCTGCTTGGACGTCATCTGGAACCGCCGCAGCAGCCTGCGGAGGGGGGTGATAGGGAGGGAGAGAAGATCTTAGCTTTAACCTGCAAAATAACATCAGAATCAAAAGTCCCATCCCGAGGCCAACCGACATTAAACGTGGGCCACTCAGAGGAACAAAAGCTTATCCATCGATTCTTCTTCTGTAGGTCTATCCTGAGCACTCACTGGGGCCCAGTAAGGTGGTGGGAGTAAATCTTCCTCTGGTGCTGAGGAAAGTACCTCGGGACCTGATGGGTTTTTGGTCTGCACTTTCTTCAGGGGAAGCAAAGTGGCTAGCCCCTTAGGCCCCGATGGCAGGGGCAGCACTAAGGGGCGCAGCCAGTCGGGGGGGGCAGCAATCAGATATCGCCAACCTAGGATGTATGGGATCTGGTCCGGGTGCCCCAGTTCCCCAAAGATAACTTCTTGAACCCTGTAGATGAGGGACAGGTTAAAGGACCCTTCAGGCAGCCATTCAACTTCAAAGGAGGGCCATTCAATGGTGCAGAGGGTCTGGAGGCAGGTCAGCTTGACGTGGAGTCCAGACACGTTCGAAGCCACTCGTTTATAGTTCTGAAAATGACTAAGAACTAGATCAAGGGGAGCTGAAGATGATGAGACTTTCTGGCCCATTGTGGGATAAGCTTCAAGAAAAAAGAATATCAGGAGAGGGATGAGAATGAGAAGAAGTAGGATGGAAAGTTGATAGACAAGGTGAAGCTCCAAGCAGAGGGTGAGGATAGTATGAGATGGCAGTTCCCTAGAGGGAGAAATGAAAATCTCACCGTGCGCAGGGTCAGCCGAGAAGGCTGCCCCTGTTCCTTTCCCAAAAAGATTTGGCCAGCCCGGATTCCACGTCGGACTGGGCCAAGACTCTGGGTCGGCCCCGCCTGGATTCCATGTCAGACTGGAGCACGGCCCCTCAACAGAAGAGGAGTCGGGGCGTCCCCCATTCTCCTCAAGCTCTGGGATCAATAGCGCGTCCGCCTGATCTCGGTTGAGCCCCAGGATGTCCGGACTACCAAAAAGCAAGGCAGAGAGAGAGAGCGTGAGAGAGAGAGAGAGAGAGACAAAGGCAGGCAGAACTTACCAAGGCTGGCTCCAGTGGCACTTCTGTGGGTCTGGGGGTCTCTATTCTAGAATCCCGCATGAGCTCCCACAATGTTAACGTTTGAGAATTGAGAATAATTCCCACAGATACCCAAAAAGATTATACAAAAAGTTTATTCAAGAATTTAAAGTAAAAAAAAAGACAACAACCAAATGTCAGCTAGCCGAGAACAGACTTCACAAGCCAAAGATGGAGTCTGGCCCCAAAAATAGCAGGCAGGAACTTTTATTGGGGCGCTCCACAGAAACCTGTGCACACCAAGCATTTTTTAAAATAATTGGATGTCCCCATATCCTGTGTACGGGGAAAGTCTTGATTGGTAGGGGCTGTGTTCAGGGCATTGGAATGTGCTGACTAATATCTTTTAGAGTCAGAAGTTTTTGTTCATACCTTATAAGGTTTTTACATGTACAATATGCCTGAGCTTGTCTGGGCTTGTCTAAAGAAGCTAGCCAAAATGGAGTCAGAGCATTCTGGCTCTTCA
>NW_008357131.1:392143-396610 GCF_000622305.1 Nannospalax galili
AGCAGAGAATGCCTGGCTTCTTGCTTCTTGCCTTCTCTCTCATTGGTGAGTTCATCTTGCTGCTGTAAACTGAAGACTAGCTGATCTTTTGGAATTTGTCAGACCTTCAGTGCCAGATTGGGACTACTGAGACATCTAGCCTTGTGGACTGAGTGACTATGGATTCTCAGCCTCTCCAGTGTGGTGCAGCCATTGTTGGACTATATTCATCCTACCGGTTCTGTTTCTTTAGAGAACCCTGACTAATACACCTTATAAGGCTTTTACATGTACAATATGCCTGAGCTTGTCTGGGCTTGTCTAAAGAAGCTAGCCAAAATAGAGTCAGAGCATTCTGGCTCTTCAGTAGGGTGATGCCTGGTGAACTTGAGGAGGCTGGAGCTGAGCGGTTGAAAGGGAGAGAGGCTCCCATCAGGAGGCTGGATCAGGCTTGTACAGCTGTAGGCCAGAGATAGGAGTTTGGCTTTTCCTTGAAGTGAAGCAGGAAATTGTAAGAGTTTGGAGCAGGTGTCTGCCACTGTTTGACTTACAGGAGGTTTTTTTGTTTTTTAATTTATCTATTTTTATATTTAAAAGACATTTTTTAAATTTTTATTTTATGTGTATCAATGTATTGCCTGCATGTATGTAAGTGCACTGGTGTTGTGCAATGCCCACAGAGGTCAGAAGAGGGCATTGGATTCTCCTGGAACTGGAGTTACAAATGGTTGTTAGCCACCCTGTGAGTGCTAGGATCTGAGCCTGGGTCCTCTGAAGAGCAGCCAGTGCTCCTAATCACTGAGCCACCTCTCCAGCCCCTATTATATTTTTAAAGATTTATTTCATCTTTAATTTTGTGTATATGTTCACATCTGTTCATGTATGTGCCAGTGCCTACAGAGTCAGATCCCCTGGAACTGGAGTTATGGGTAGTTGTGAGCCACCTGACACGGGTGGTAGGAGCCAAACTCTAGTCCTCTAGAACACTACGTACTCTTAACTGCTGAGCCATTGCACCAGCCCAAGATTTCTTTTTATTTTTAATTGTGTGTGTGTGTGTGTGTATGTGTGTATGTCTATTCACATGAGTGCAGGTGCCCAGAGAGGCCAGAAAAGAGTGTGGGATCCTATGGAGCCTGAATTACAGGTGGTTATGAACCACTTTATATGTGTATTGGGAACCGAATTAAGGTCCTCTGCAAGAGCAGTATGTGCTCTTAACCACTGAGTCATCTCCCTAGCTCCTTACAGAAGGTTTTTTATGTTTTGTTTTGTTTTTTGTTGAAGTCTTGCTGTGTTGTCCAGCCTGCCCTCAAAGTTCAAGGTTCAAGTGATCCTCCTGCCTCACCTCCCAAATAGCTGGTAGTGCAGGTGCAACTTATTTGACTAATGTTTTCGTAACATGAGAATCCATCACTTGCTGCCAGGTTGGAAAGGTTGTAGAGAGAGCAGGGAATGGCACTAGGACAGAAGTGGGTATACATTAAGAGTATGTGTCAGTGACACAGGGAAGCAACAATGATGTCTTCCTGGGTGGCCAGGAAGACAAGGAGAGTAGGCAGATCCCAGTGATGTTGTGAAGGGAGGATCAGTGTCAGCACTCAACCACTGGACATGGAAATACAGCTTCTGGTTTATTTATTTGGTTTCTGAGCTAGGACCTTGCTCTGTAGCTCAGGCTAGTTTTCACCTCCCAATCTTCCTGCCTCATCCTTTTGAAAACTGGGATTATAGGAGTATACCCAACTGAAATTCAGCTTTCCTGCCCTTAAAATGGTACTGTTGTTGCCATGAATGCTTCTGGATACTCAAGAGCCAAGAACCAGCTGCTTCCAGCTGTTCTGACTCAACTGGCAGATTTCTATAGGGCCTAACAGACCTGCCACTCTCCAGGAGGGTCCTTGTTCTGAGTTGAGAGATGTAACTCTGCTCTTTCCCTGGGGTGTCTTTGTTGCCTCCTAGTGGGGCTGGAGAAATGGCTCAGCCGTGGGGAGGATGAGAGTTTACTTTCAGGCACCCCACATCCAGCCACTCACAATGGCCTATAACTCCTGCTTCAAGAGGTATGACACCCTCTTCAGGCCTCTCTGAGCACCCACACACATGTGCTCATACATACACACAGACACACCCACATACATATAAATAAAAATAAATCTTTTAAAAAAGATAGAGCCAGTCACCTCCTATTCATCCTGAAAGGAAGACAAAACTCAGATGGCTGTACCACCTCCCCCACTCCCCCACATCTTCCTCCTCATGCGTCCTCTGCTCATGGCCCTTGCTGCCTCTCTGTGAGCCTTTGCTTCCTACTCTCTGTCTGTCCTTGGGGCCTTTGCATATGCTGAGTCCTCTGCCTGTGAAGCAACATGCCCTTCTCTTGACTTCATTGATTCTGCCCCATCCTTCAGATCCCAGGGCCATGTCTTGCCAAAGGCATTATCTGATTCTTATCTTGGTGACTATATTTCCTTCTCATAAGCTCCAGGAAGGCAGCAGGCAGATTTGTTATTTCTCAGAATCAAAGCCCCAGGTCCAGCACATAGTAGACACTCATTTTTCATGTATTACCTAAAATTTATTGAATACTTAGCTTGTGCCAGGCCCCGGTCTGTGCCCTTAGGATGAATAAACAAGACCAAGCACTCTACTAGAACGTCTCCTGAGGTGGGGCAGGGATGAGGGAACTTAATAAACCAACATATTAACATCAGGTGATAATAAGAACTATAAAGGAAAAGAAAAGTGAATAAGGGGATGGGATGGGCACATGTTGATGTGGTGTGTCAGGGAACGGCTCTCTGAAATGGTGGCATTGAGTTAAGGCTGGTGAGATAGCACTGCCCTGCCCTCTGTGGAGGACTGGATGAGCTCTAGCCCTTGAGAACCTTGCCTAGTTCTGTTGGCTAGGACATAGAGATAAGATCTCTGCATGTCCCAAAGATAAGCCCACTTGGACCAGCTGGGCCTGCACTCATGGGGGCTCTCTGTTTGTGCAGCCTCCAAGAGAAGTTGCAAGCCATTCTGAAAGCCACGTACACCCACTCCAAGAACCTGGCCTGCTTTGTGTTTGCCTACAAGAGTCTCTGTGCCCTGCAGTCTCAAGTGCAAGGCGAGACCTACCAGATGCACTCTTTCCTGGCTGCCTTCATTGGGGGCTTCCTGCTATTTGGAAAGAACAGTAACATCAATAGTCAGGTAAGGTCTTCCTGAGATGGGTCTGGGGCAGTGGGATGAAGCAGCAGTTTAGGTGAAGAGTAGGGGAGTGAAGAAGGTCAATTTTTGACTGAGGTTGGAGGTCTGAGACTCACTAGTCCCAGTGTGACCTTGGGAGTGTCACTTCGCTCTCCAGATTCCCTGCTGAGTTTTGTACATCAGTGTGTCTGCTAATCTTTGGGGCAAAGATTTTTGGGTTTTGTTTTTCTTTTTTTGCTTTTTGCTTCTGTTTCTGTTTTTTCGTTTTGAGACGTCTCATGTTTAGGCTGGCCTCAAATCTGCTATGTAGCTATGGCTTGTCTTGAATTCCTGATCCTCCTGACTCCTCCTCCCCAAGTACTCAGATTACAGGTGTCTACCACTGTGCCCAGCTGGAGCAAGTTTGGGGTTTTTTGGTTGCTTTTTTTTTTTTTTTTAATGTGTCTCTGTGTACATGCACATACATGCAGGTGCCCATGGAAGCCAAAAGAGGGTGTCAAATCCCTTGGAGTTTCAGATGGTATATGGGTGCTGGGAACTGAATCCAGGTCCTCCACTGAACCAGCTCTCCAGTTCCTTCTTTTCTTTTTTTGAGGCAGGTCTCATGTTGTTCAGACTGGCCTCAAATTCAATATATAGCTCAACGTTAATATGTAGTGGAAGCTACCCGTGAGCTCCTGATCCTTCTGCCTCTACCTTTTAAGTGTTTGGATTGCAGGCATGTACCACCACAACCAGCTCTTTTTTCTTATAAGGTCTTGCTATGTAGCCCAGGTTGGCCTCTTGGTAGTCCTACCTGAGCCTCCTGAGTGTTGGGATTACAGGCATCTCACCATGCCTGGCTTAGTTCATTTCTTTTTATTCCAAAGTAGTATTTCATGGTATAGAAGTATCACAGTTTTTGTTGTTGTTGTTGTTTTTGTTTTTTAATTCATCCTTTGAAAGGCATTTGGGTTGTTCCTAGCTTTGGGAATTACAAATAGAGCTGCTAAGAACATTCTTGTACAGATACTTTTGTGAACACAAGTTTTCATTTTTCTGGGATAAAAGCCCAAGAGTGTAATTGTGGGTTGTGTAGTATGTGACTGCTTCATTTTAAAACAAACTGTCCCACCCCCCAAAATACCAAAAACCTCTGCCAAATTGTTTTTCAGAGTGACAATATCATTTTTACATTCTCACCAAAAATATATGAGTGGTTGAGTGATCTAGTTTCTCCACATCCTAGCCAACATTTGGTTTATTACATGGTTTATTCTACCTATTTTTATTTTAAAAGTTTTTATTTTATTT
>NW_008357131.1:396924-407913 GCF_000622305.1 Nannospalax galili
TTTTTTTGGTCTTTGTGAGACAGGGTCTCCCTGTAGCCCCAGCCGTCCTGGAACTCACTGTGTAGACCAGGCTGGCCTCGAACTCACAAAGATCTGCCTGCCTCTGCCTTCCAAGTTCTGGGATTAAAGGCATGTGCCATCACGCCCGGCTGTATTATTATTTTTAGTGTATGATAAGAGTATGGAGGCCAGAGGACAACTCTTGGGTGTTTGCTCCTTTTACTGTAGACCCCAGGGATTGAACTCAAGTTGTCAGGCTTGCTCTGCAAGCACCTTTAACCCCTGAACCATATCACTGGCCCTATCTTAACCATCTTGATAGGCATATCTCACTGTGGCTTTACTTGGCCTTTCCTTGATGACTAATGATATTGAATAGTTTTTCATATTATCGTCTGCCACCTTTAATGAAAGGTTTATGTCTTTTTGCCCATTTTCCAATTAGACTTTGTTTTAAAGGCAGGATCTCACTGTGTAGCTCTAATTGACCTGGAACCTGCTATGTAAAACAAGCTGACCTCAAACTCACCAGAGATCCATCTGCCTCTACTTCCTGAGTGCTGGGACTAAAGGCGTGTGCCACTCCACCAGGCTAATTTTTTTTTAATTTAGAGTTATAAGAAGATTTCAGATATTTTACATACTGATGTATTCTCATATGTAGATTTTCTTTCTTTTTTTAAAAAATTTTTTAAATTTTGAAATAAAGTCTCATTATGTAATTCTGATTGACCTGAAACTATATACCTAGGTTGGCCTCAAATTTCAATTGATCCTCCTGCCTCTGACTGCCAAGTGCTGAGATCCCAAGTGTCTGCCACCATGCCTGGCCACCTCTTACCCTCTCTACATGGACTTTCACAGAGAAAAACTTTAATTTTAAGGGGTCAAACATATTATTTTTTCTTCCTATAGATCATGGTTTTAAACTATGTATATTCATTTTTTTAAAATTCTAACAAGGAACTAGAAAGATAGTTTAGTTGGTAAAGTGCTTACCATACAAGTACGAGTATCTGAGTTTAATTCCCAGAACTTATCTAAAAAAGCCAGGCATAGTGATGCATGTTTATAATCCCAGCACTGGGGAGGTGGAGACAGGAGGAGTCTGGGGCTTGCCGGCTAGCCAGCCACCCAAGCAAAATTGGTGATTCTCAGGCCAGTAAGAGACCCTGTCTCAAAAACAACAAACAAACAAACAAACAAACAAAAAAGTTGCTAGGCATGGTAGCATACACCTTTAATCCCAGCACTCAGAGGCAGGCAGATCTCTGTGAGTTTGAGGTTAGCCTGGACTACATATCGAGTCCCAGATAGCTAGTTCCACACAGTGATACCCCATCTCAAAAACAACAAAAAAGTGTCTGGCTCCTGAGAACCAACACCTAATGCTATCCTTGGGTTTTCACATGCACATGTAAAATTTTCTGATGAAAAATAATAAAAGCCAGGCGTGGTGGCACATGCCTGTAGTCCCAGCACTTGGGAGGTAGAGGCAGGCGGATCTCTGTGAGTTCAAGGCCAGCCTGGTCTACATAGTGAGTTCCAGGACAGCTGGGGCCACAGGGAGACCCTGCTTCAAAAGATCAAAAAAAAATGACTGTGACCTCCTTAATTCCTCTGCCCTGAGACAAGAACAAATAAAAAAAATAGCAGAGGCTTGCAAGATGACTCAGTGGATTAAGGAGTTTGTTGCCAAGCCTGAGTTCAATCCCCAGAACCCATATGAAGAAGAAAGCCAACTCCCTCACACACATACAAAAATAAATAAATGAGGGGCCTAGAGAGATGGCTCAGTGGTTAATAATACTGGCTACTCTTCCAGAGGAGTTCAGAGTTCAGTTCCTAGTACCCATAACAGGAAGCTCACAACTACTTATAATTCCAGCTCCAGGGGATATGACACTTCCTTAGGCATCTGTGCACATGTGGGCATACACACACATACCAGAGAGAGGGAGGGAGGGAGGGAAGGAGAATTTTTTTTAAGAAATGAATAAGAGGGGCTGGAGAGATAGCTCAGCAGTTGAGAGCACTGGCTGCTCTTGCAGAGGTCCCCAGGTTCAGTTCCCAGCACCCACAGGGTAGCTAATTATCATCCATGACTCCAGTTCTAGGGGATCTGATGCCCTTTTCTGGCCCCTGCTGGCATTGTGTACACATGGTAGCCTTACATACACACATAAAATATAAAGTTAAAAAAGGTTTAAGATGGTAAAGAAAGCAGCTTCTAGATTAAAGAATGGATGAATGAATGAATGAATGAATGAATGAGTGAATTAGTAACTGTTTAAAAACAAGTCTCAGCCAGACGTGGTGGCACATGCCTTTAATTCCATCACTTGGGAGGCAGAGGCAGGCGGCTATCTGTGAGTTCGAGGCCAGCCTGGTCAGCTGGGGCTACAGGGAGACCCTGTCTCAAAAAGACAAGAAACAAAACAAAACAACAACAACAAAAAAAAACAAGTCTCAGGCAAAGTACATAATCCCAGTGCTGGAAAGGCAGACAGGTGGATCCCTAGAGCTTGCTGGCCAGCCAGCCTAGCCAAATTGGTGCACTCCAGGTTCAATGAGAGATTCTGTCTCAAAAAAGAGACTAGAGAGTGAACTGAAGAAAACACTAATGTCAACTTCTGGTCTTCACATATATACACATGCATGAGCGCCCACTTGCATACATACACTCATGCGCAAAAGACAAAAATGAATATTAAAATGCATGCTACATGCCACTTCAATCATCTTGCATACTAACTTTGAAAATCATAGAGCCAGTGCACAGTAGATACCCCAGCACTTAGGGTTGGATAGGTAGGTAAAGGTTCCCAGGGACCATGCCAACTAATAATCCCCGACAATCCTCCCTGCAGATCAACATGTACCTGACATCACGTGTCCTGTTTGCCCTGTGCCGACTAGCTGTGGAGAAGGGCTACATCCCTGAGTTCAGGTGGGACCCGTTCCCTTTGCACACCGCAATAGTTTGGGGGATTGCGCTGTGGCTCTTTGAATATCACCGGAACACACTGCAACCCTCACTGCAGTCTTCCATGACCTACCTCTACGAGGATAGCAAAGTATGGCATGACATCTCAGACTTCCTCATCTACAACAAGAGCCGCCCCTCCAAGTAACAGCCCAAGGTGCTCATGGGAGCTCCTCCACCTGAACAGCTTCCAGGCAGTGTCCAGCTGCAGCTCAAAGTTTGGCTCTGTCTGCAAACCCTCACCGAGGATCCCACCTTCTCAAAGTCATGGACCTCACAACTCCAGCTTGTATTATCCCAGGGTTCCATTTGCTGAAGTAAAAGCACTGATTTTTGCACCCACTTGGTCCTTTTGAACCGTGCAACATGCAGCTCTATCCTGCTGAGGAGTCTGGGGCTTGATTCCAGCTGTCCTTCTGACTTCTGTAAGGACAGGGCAAATTGCATCTTCTCTGGGCCTCAAGCTGTTCAGCTCAGAGGCGGACCCTTAGAGGAGGGTCTCTTCCTGGTGTGTATGTTAATCCTCCCCTGTGCTGTTTGCTGGTGGGCAGTAGGTTACAACTTTGAAAAAAAATACTAAGTTCCTTGTCTATGATGTTCTATTGGAGAAGTTCTAGAGCTCCACTGTCAACAGAAACACAACATGAGCCATATGTATAATTAAAAATTTTCTAGGCCTGGGGGTATAGCCCAGTGGTATAGTATTTGCAAAGCTTGCACAAGACCCTGGACTCTATCCCCGGCACTGAAAATAAAACTTCTAGTAGCCACATTTTTTAAAGTACAAAGAAGACGGGAAGTGGTAGTGTTGTGAGTTCCAGGCCAGCCTAGGCTATAACAACATCCTGTCTCAAAAACAGAAGGAAAGGCCAGGGAGATGGCTCAGTGAGTGGAGGAACTTATAGCCAAGCCTGACAACCTGAGTTTGATCCCCAGGTTCCACACATTGAAAGGAGAGAACCAACTCCTGCAAGTTGTACACACACACACACATGCACACACACAATAAATAAAATGTAATAACATTTTTAGAAAAGAACAAGTAAGGGGCTAGAGAGATGGCTCAGCGGTTAAGAATACTGATTGTTCTTACGGAGACCCAGGTTTGAATCTCAGCACCCACATGGCAGCTAACAACTGTCCATAACTCCACAGCCTCTTCTGTCCTCCTCGGGCATTGCACAACACAGGTGCACTTATCTACATGCAGGCATAACACTCATACAGATAAAATAAAAATAATAAATAAAAATTTTGAAAAAAGAAAAGAACAGGTAAGATTAATCTTAATCATATATTTTGACTAATATTTCCAAAATGTCATTTCAACATGTATTAACTTAAAAAATTAATGATCTATTTTTTTTTTGTCTGTTTTGAGACAGGGTCTCCCTGTAGCCCCAGCTGTCCTGGAACTCACTATGTATACCAGGCTGGCCTTGAACTCACAGAGATCTGCCTGCCACTGCCTCCCAAGTGCTGGGATTAAAGGTGTGGGCCACCACGCCAGCTGAACATTGTTATTCTTAATCCATACAGTCACCCCTTCTAAGGATGTATGCCAATCCATGTTTTACAGACTTGGAAACAGAGGGTCAGAGAGAGGAAGTAACTTATCCAAAGTACTACCACTATCGCTGTTGATAGCCACATTATGATTTGAACCCAAGTCTATCCAATTTCAAAGCCCATGTTTTCTTCAGTGCCTTACTTTGAATATAGAAAACCTCAGCCATGCTATGCAAACACAAGCTAGTTATAGGATCTGGCATTTGAAACCAGCTCAGATGCCTTCAGGAGCTTGCAGTGACATACATGCAAATGCTCAGGATGCTATGCACTAGGGGTGATGGGGCACAGTGAACTGGAGACTCAGGTGCCAGGCAGATTTTTTTAAATCACCAGACAAATCAAGCCACTCTCCAGAAAAATCTGATCCATTGGCTACCTATTTGAGACCCTTAGTTTAGTAGGAATACATCTATTAATGTACTTAACAGGCCTTCCTCTCCTGTGTTTTTTCATCTTAGAAAGTATTAGTAGAAATCTGTGTGAGTCATTGGAGTGCTTATTTGCATACAGATTTTGTCTGGGCATGGTGGCACGCATCTCTTTCCCAGCATCTGAAAGGTAGAGGCAAAAGAATGGAGAGTTCAAGGTCATCCTCAGTTACATAGAGAGTTGTAGACCGCCTGGGCTACATGAGACTGTCTCAAAAAAGAATAAATAAATAAAAATAAATAAAATGCAGATTCTGATCCTGGGGTCTGGGATGGGCTTGAGAATCTGCATTCCCTACAAGCTCCCCATGATCTCCATGCTTTGCTCTGAGCCCCAGCCTAAGGATGGAGGGAGTAGAGAATGACAGGGCCAATCACTGTCATCTTATGTAGCAGACAAGTCACAGAGCTGTTGGGTAATTGGGAGGGATTTTGTCTGAGCCCAGAGTGTTGTTAGCTGCAAGTTCAAAGCCCATAATTGTTTTTGTTTGTTTGTTTTTTAATTTTTTTGAGACAGGGTCTCTCTGTAGCCCAAGCTGGCTTGGAGCTTGCTATGTAAACCAGGCTGGCCTCCATCTCACAGAGATCTGCCTACCTCTGTGTGCTGGGATTAAAGATGTGTGCTACCATGCTTGGCAGAACAGGTGACTTTGAAGACTTTAAATTATATTTTCACTAGAGGATGAACAAACTCTGGAGGTTGTGGGGAGAGGGAGGTTGGCCATTACCAGGCAGGTTCTAGAATGGATTAGGTAGGGGGCCTTGCCTCAGTCCATCTGTGCATGCCCAGCTTCTCCAGTGAGCACCCCTGTGTCTCCCTGCCTAAGGACTCTGCCTGCCACTGGTGCCTGCTTTCCTACTCTGCAGCAGGCACGAAGTGCTGGGGATTAACCTGTCCCTGGAGCAGCATTAACCCAGGACTGAGACATACCTACACCCAAAGCCTTTACCCCTCAGGTGAGATGACCCTCAGTTAATGCTATACACTGGCTCCCAGAGCTCCCAGCAGGTCCGGGCTCTGGGTGCCCATGCTGGGAACTATCTCCTGCATGCCTCAGCCATTGTGTCCTGGGACCATTTCCTATATAAATCACTTGCAATCAAATCTTTACTTTGGGGTCTATTGTTGAGGGAACCCAAACTAAAAAGGGCCATTGGACAGCTGATTGATACGCAGTATGCATGGTGGCAAGGGAAAGGGGCTTCAGGAACCAGGGTGCCTGGGCTATCCATTCTGTGCCTCTGTTTTCTCACCTGTAAGATAGGCATCTCCATAGCATCCACCTCATTGGGGTCTGGAGGGATTATGTGATACAATGTAAAATGATCATTCAATAAATGTTGCTGTTATTTCCAATGCAGTGTGGAAATGCATAAGGAAACATGGTTGTAAGAAATAAGTGTGCCCTGTATTTAGCCTGCCCTGTCCCCCAGTCAGCCTTGGCCGCCTGCCCTGAAGTCCCCCCACTGCTGCTGGGGGTGGCGGACTCCACCACCAACTGGCTTTGCTCTCTAAGAATAGGCTTCCCTCACAGATGGCATCTCTCTGGATCCTACCAGAGCATCTGGTGCCTCCAACTGCACACTCCAGGGAGAAAGGCAGGATGGTCTCATCTTGGAGGAGCAGAGCCCCAGCCTCCAGCAGCTCTATGAAGAGCCCTGGTCTGCTCCTTCCTAGAGGATCCTCCATTTTCTATGAGCTGTACGTGAGGCTTGCCAAAGGGCTCTTGGCACATAAGAGCTACTGCAGTTCCTGAAACAGTATAGTGGATTAATCTGTAATTATTAAGCACGTGCTACATTTATATGAACCCCTTTAACACGCAAGACTTAAAAATTATCTTCTCCTTTGTGGGGGGAGGAGTTTGGTTTTTGTTTTCTTGTTGAGACAAGGTCTTGCATAGCTCAAGCTAGCCTTGAACTCAATATGTAGTTGAGGCTGGCCTTGAATGCCTGATCCTCCTGCCTCTATCTCCTGAGTGCTAGGATTACAAGTATGTGCCACTGTGTATGGCCTGTTTTATTGTTTTGTTTTAATATTTTATTATTTTTATTTTGTGCATATGAGTGTATTGCCTGCATGTATGTAAGTGCACCTATGTCTTACAATGCCTACGGAGGTCAGAAGAGAGCATTGGATTCCCCTGGAACTGGAGTTACAGACAGTTGTTAGCTGCCATGTGGGTGCTAGGAATCGAACCCAGGTCCTTTGCAAGAGCAGTCGGGGCTCTGAACCCCGGGGCCCCTTCTCCAGTTCCTGTTGGTTTTTTTTTTTTTTTTTTGGTCTTTTTTTGAGACAGCTGGCTTGGAACTCGATTTGTAGACCAGGCTGGCCTTGAACTCACAGAGATCCACCTCCCTCTGTCTCCTGAGTGCTGGGAATAAAGGCATGTGCCACCACGCCACGCCCGGCTTTTTGCTTTTTTTTTTTTTTTTTTTTTTTTTTGAGGGAGAGTCTCACTCTGTAGCTGGGGCTGAACTGAAATTTACTATATAGTCCAAACAGGGCATGGTGGTGCATTCCTATAATCCCAGTCTAAAGGAGGCTGAGGCAGGAACCAAAACTACATTTGAGACTCTGTCTCAAAAGCCAGTAATACATACATAGACATAGTGTGAAAATCAAACTGTATAAAAAGTACATGGTGGGGAACTGGGGTGGAGAGAAGGCTCAATGGTTAAGAGCACTGGCTGCTTTTGGAGAGGACCTGGGTTCTGATCACAGTACCCACATGACAGCTAACAACCACCTTTAACTCTAGTTCCAGGGGATCTGATGCCCTCTTCTGGCATCCATAGACATTATATGCATGTAGTGCACCTTCATATATGCAGGCAAAGCACTCATACACAAAATAAATAAACAAAGAAATAAATAATAAAAAATTTTAAGAAGCACATAACAGAGAAGTCAGATTCCTTCCTGTATCTAAGCTCAGCCCTTGCCAGTGACACTCACCGTTAGCGTTTCTTTCTTTTTTTCCTGCGTGTGTATGTGTATATGTGCCTATGAATGTATGCGTATGTGCGTGTGTACATGTGTGCGTGTAAAGCTCAGACAGATCAGGTGTCTTCCTCAGTTTTTCTGTAGTTTATTTTTGAGACAGGGTCTCTCACTGAACCTAGAACTCAGGGATTCAGTTAGGCTGGCTGGCCAGTGAATCCCCCCATCTCTGCCTCTGCAGCTCTGGGATTACGGATGCATGGCACTGTATCTGGCTTTTTACATGGATGCTGGGGATCCAAACTCAGGTCCTCATGCTTGCATGGCAAACACTTTACTAACTGAGCCATCTCCCTCCACCACCCACACCTGTCTTCAGAGCTGCACAGCCTTCCTGGGGCATTCCCTGCACAGTCTTTAAGAAACCGTTACATTGCGCTCTTTAGCATTGCCTCTTCATCCTCTGTATGTTTTGTTTCCCTCTGATTAATACTCTACGTAAACATGAGCCTTTGAGACCCTGCCTTCACCCACCCAGCTCCACCTCCCCCATAGCTTGGATGGGTCAGCACTCTGATGAGCATAGTGCAGAACCACCCTAGATGCTTTCAAAACCAAGTGAAGGGGAGGGATGAAGCTAATGTGGGGCCCCTCCATGGCTCACTACCAGACTAGGGATCATTAAGCAAGCCTGGGTGGGGGCAACCATTTGCTGCCTGAGATGCCAGGAAATTGCTGGTGTTTGATGCTCCTCACTCCAGCCCTCCACATCCAGGCTCCAGAAAGGATCCTGGCAACAGCATCTCTTTTCACATTGTTCTCTTTGGCTGCTCTGTGAGTGCATTTGGGTTTATAAGAAGCAGGCTTTGAACCCCATATCTGCCTAAACCAGAACAATGTGTTCTGCCTCCCAGAATGAAGCCATGTCATGACAAGCTATGACCTCAGATGGTCTTTTTCTTTGACAAATTAGAGGGTATATATAAAAGGAAAAGTGGTTTGGTTTTTTTCCCTCCTCCCTTTGTTTTGTTTCAGATTCCCACGGAGAGAATATCTTACTTCAGCCTTGAAGGGCATTTTGGAGCTAGGGTTTTGATGTTAAGCAGAAGCTCCCCTGCAGGCTCCCTCCTGGGAGAGGAAGCCAAACCTGCCCAGGTAGAGGACACAAAGGAAAGCTGAGCTCTTTTCTTAGTGTTGGTTGGAGAAGGTCTTCCAAATATAGGGATCCTGTTTTCTGCACCAGGCTCTGCTCAAAAGCTCCTGTGGAAGTTGTGACTTGGAACAGCAGAAAGCAGGCAGAATTTCAGGCAGGCCCTGCTGTGGATATTCCTCTTCTAGGCTTCTCCCTGGGGGCTGGGTATCAGCTGAGAGCCAGGACCAGGGCCAAGACACATCAGCTCTTTAGATACTTCTTTTAGAGTGTCTTTGTTTACATCATGAACTCCTTTGGCATCTGTCAGAGCCTATCATGCTTTCTCCAAGCACTGTTTCCAAAACCCATTCAATAAAGTATATAGAGCCTGGGCTGACATAGCAAGGCCCTGCCTCAAAAACAAACAAACAGAAACAAAGCCACTCCACTCCCCAGATAAAGACAGCAAAACCCAAGCTCCAGTGGCATGTCCCAAAACTACGACTTCAAAGATGTGATAAACACAGTGTCTTAGGTATAACAGCAAGTGTGACACACAGGAAGACCTGTGGTTTCCTTTCTGTGTGAATGTGGTGCTGGGGATTGAACCCAGGAAGACCTATGATTTCTGTTACCACCTATAATCTTAGCACTAAGGAGGTGAAGGCAGGAGGATCAGGAGTTCAGCATCATCTTTAGCCTTCAGCTATATAGTGAATTTGAGACCAGCCTAGACTATGTAAGACTGTCTCAAAAAAAGATTACAAGGTCTCACCATGTAACTCTGGCCTGGAATTCACTATATAGGCCAGACTAGCCTCAAACTCAAATCCACCTACCTCTACCTTCCAAGTGCTGAAATTAAAGGCAGGAGCCACCATACCTGGCCTTTTAGACTTTTTTTCACAAATAAATTATAATGGATATTAAGATAGTTCTAGGGACTGGAGAGATGGCTCACTACCTGTTCTTGCAGAAGACCCGGGTTTGAATCCCAGCACCTACATGGTGGCTAACAACCATCCATAATTCCAGTTTCAGGAGATCCAGTGCCTTCTTCTGTCTTTCTCGGGCATTACATGACATGGGCACACTTACATACATGCAGGCATAACATTCAAACACTCATACACACACACACACACAAAAAGCTGGGTGTGATGGCACATGCCTTTAATCCCAGTACTCAGGAGGCAGAGACAAGCAGATCTCTATGAGATCAAGGTCCTAGCCTGGTCTACTTAGTGAGTTCCAGGCCAGCTGGGCCTACAGGGAAACCCTGTCTCAAAAAGACCCTGCCCCAACATAAATTAATTTGTAAAAATTTTAAAAAGATAGATATAAAGATATTTTTAGGGGGCTGGAGAGATGACTTAGTGGTTAGGAGTGCTTACTATTCTTGCAGAGGATCTGGGTTCAATTCCCAGCACCAACATCAGGTAGCTTACAACCATCTGTAACTCTAGTTCCAGGGTATTAGATGCCTTCAGACCTCTGAGGGCACTCACACAGACACACATATAGGCATATAATAAATAAATCTTAAAAAATATATTTTGGCGGGGCATGGTGGTGCACACCTTTAATCCAGAGCTTGGGAGGCAGAGGTAGGCGGATCTTTGTAAGTTAGAAGCCAGCCTTGTCTACATAGTGAGTTCCAGGACAGCTGGGGCTATTTTTTTTGGTGGGGGGAGGGAAAGAAATGCAGCCAGATTATTGGCTAAAAGTCAAAATGTCCTTGGGTCTGTTAACAACATACTCTATTCCAAAGGCCAAAAATGTCAAAAGTATTTGGGAGCTTGTATCTAATCCTTAAAAGATTTTAGGGTTATCCCTTCAGAGGGGGGAATGTTGGAGAGGAGAGAGTAGGCATGGATTTGATCAAAACACCTTATATACATGTATGAAATTCTCAATAAAGTTTTTA
>NW_008357131.1:407972-410526 GCF_000622305.1 Nannospalax galili
CCGTTTTCTTTCCAGCTACAGCAAAATCCCTGACAAAAGCAAGTTTAGGATGGCAGGGGTTATTTTTACTCACACTTCAAGCATGCTGTCTATGGGGATGGGAAAGTTGTAATGGCCTAAGGGTGATGCAGCTGGTCACACTGTAGCCGCAGTCGGGAGACAGAGAGAGAACAGAGACAGAGAGAGAAGAACGCTGGTGCTCGCCTGCTTCTCTCTCTTATTTGGCTTTTCAGCCAGGAAAGGACTCATGGAATGGTGCTTTGCACATTCAAGGTAGATCTTCCTTCCTTAAATTTCTCCTACACATACAACAAGAGGCATAATTCAAAGTCCAGTCCATTTGACAAAGAAGATTAATGATCACAGAGTGACTAAATACAGTTTGAAGTTCATGTTCTCCAGAGCCCCGATTTTCCTATTTTTGGTCTTTTTGAGACAGGGTCTCCCTGTAGTTCCAGCTGACTTGGAACACACTATGTAATCCAGGCTGGCCTCAAACTCACAGAGATCCACCTGCCTCTGCCTCCCAAGTGCTGGGATTAAAGGCATGCACCACCATACCCAGCTCTAATTTATTATTTTTATTTTACGTGTATGAGTGCATTGCCTACATGTATGTAAGTGCATCTATATCATGCAATTTCTGAGGAGTTCAGAAGAAGGAGTCAGATTCCCCTGGAACTGGAGTTACAAATGGTTGTTAGCTGCCATGTGGGTGCTAGGAATTGAACCTGGGTCCTCTGTAAGAGCAGTCAGTGCTCTTAACCACTGAGCCATCTCTCCAGCCCCATGGTGGTGGTTTTTTGATCTAGCTGGCCTGAAACTCACTATGTTAGACCAGACTGTTCCCCACTTGTTCTTTTTTAAAAAACAAATTAGGAGCCGGGCGTGGTGGCATATGCCTGTAGTCCCAGCACTTGGGAGGCAGAGGCAGGCAGATCTCTGTGAGTTCAAGGCCAGCCTGGTCTACACAGTGAGTTCCAGGCCAGCTGGGGCTGCAGGGAGACCCTGTCTCAAAAAGCCAAAAAAAACCAACCAAACAAACAAAAAAAACAAAAAACAAACAACAACAACAAAAAACAAATTAGGTCTGGAGAGATGACTCAGTGGTTAAGAGCACTTGCTGTTCTTCTAGAAGACCCAGGTTTGATTTCCATTACCCATATGGCAGCTAACACCTGTCTGTAACTCCAGTTCCAGGGGATCCAACACCCTCTTCTGGCCTCTGCAGGCATTGCATACACATGATGCACTTATATACATCCAGGCAAAACACTCATATACTTAAAATAAAAAAATAAAATATTTTAAAAACCACATTAAAGTAACAAGATTTAGTTGGTTCAATCACACACATCTATAATTCCAGGACTCAGGACTGGAGAGATGCTCAGTGGTTAAGGGCATGTGCTGTTCTTGTATAGGACCTGAGTTTCCTTTCCAGCTCTTATATTAGGTGGCTCATAACTATCTGTAGTTTCATCTCTGGATGCCTCTGGCCTCTGAGGGTGCCCACACTCATGTGCACATACCCCCACACAGACACATGCACATACATGTAATTAAAAATAAAATAAAGCCAGGCATGATGATGCACCCCTTTAATCCCAGCACTCAGGAAGCAGAGGCAGGTGGATGGATCTCTGTGAGATTGAGGCCAGCCTGGTCTACATAGCGAGTGCCATGTCAGCTGGGGCTACAGGGTGACTCTTCTCAAAATTGTATATATATATAAAAAATATATATATATTTACAAAATATAAATCATCCCAGGACTGGAGGCTGAGGCAGAAAGACCACAGGTTGGAGACCAAATTGTGCAAGACCCTATCTCAAGAAACAAAAACAGGGGTCTGGAGAGATGGCTGAGGACTGGAGAGATGGCTCAGCAGTTAAGAGCATTGGTTGCACATTTGCTGCATAGCCGGAGGAGGAGGGGAGAGGCCCAGAGGACACCAACATGGTAAACTACTTATTTTGATGCCAGGGATTAAACCTTGAGCATGTACTTTACCACTGAGCCACACCCCCTCGTCCTAAACGATTATTTCAAATAACAAGTTGAAATCATCGCAGAAGGATAAAGTTCATCAGTTTATGATCTTCACACAATCTAGTGAAAAAACTGCAGTAAGTTGTCTTTCTCAAAATGACTGGAAGTTAGATGTTTTAACAGATAATTTTTTTCTAAATCCTGAACTTTATATATGAGAGAGTGTAAAAGGATCATTGGATAGGAAGAAGTTAGAACAATTATACAATAGATACAAAGAGAGCCCAGCCTCATACTTAGAGAGGTTACAAGATGCCTTCCGGCGGTTCATTCCGTATGACCCAGAAGTGGAGGAATCAGCTCAAACTGTGATGTTTGTTTTTGTTAACCAGGCAGCCCCTGACATCAAGAGAAAGTTACAGTCTTTAGATAGACTAGGAGAAAAGAACCTTGGGGACTTAATAGCAGTGGCGGAAAAGGTTTATAATAGAAGGGAGACAGCAGAACAAAGAGAGGAAAGAAAAGAAAAAAGACAGGAAGCAAGCCTGACCAGGGTCCTGG
>NW_008357131.1:411766-412442 GCF_000622305.1 Nannospalax galili
AAAAAAGCTCAGATATGTCTGCAAGAAGTGACTTACCTAGGGTACATCCTCAAGGAGGAGCAGCGGTGGTTGACTAAGGCCCACAAAGAGATTGTGCTAAAGATACCTGCACCGACCTTCAGAAAACAGGTGAGGGAATTCCTGGGTACCACGGGGTTCTGCCACCTCTGGATTTTGGGTTTGTTGAAATTGCAAAACCCCTATATGAGGCTACCAAAGAAGGATAGGACTTCAACTGGACACAGGAAAGGCAAGAGGCCTTTGAAACCCTAAAACGCAAGCTCTTAGAGGCCCCAGCCCTAGGACTACCAGACATAAGTAAACCTTTCTGTCTATATGTGGATGAATGTAAAGGTATTGCGAAAGGGGTCCTCACCCAGAGAGTAGGCACCTGGAAGAGACCTACTGCATACCTATCAAAGAAATTAGACCCTGTAGTAGCTGGATGCCCCCCCCTGCCTTCGAATTATAGCAGCAGTGGCCCTGCTGGTTAAGGATGTTAACAAGTTAACCCTGGGACAGGACCTGCTTGTGGCAACCCCTCATGCCCTCAAGGGGGTGTTCAAGCAACCCCCCCATCAATGGTTGAGCAACGCCCCATTAACTCATTATCAGGCTCTGCTCCTAAATCCACCCAGGATCACCTTCCAGGTACCAACAGCCCTGAACCCAGCCA
>NW_008357131.1:413357-425039 GCF_000622305.1 Nannospalax galili
GCTCCCAGCAGTCAGCCCTACTTTGCCTTTGAATGGCATGATCCAGAGGCAGGAATCAGTGGCCAGCTGACCTGGATGTGACTGCTCTCAAGGGTTTAAAAATTCTCCCACTATATTCGATGAGGCCCTGCATGAAGGAACTAGTATTCATAGACACCTTCTCTGGATGGACTGAGGCCTACCCAACCAAGCATGAGACTGCTCACGTGGAAGCCAAGAAGCTAATCAAAGAGATCCTGTCCAGGTATGGTTTCCCAACTACAATCAGATCAGATAATGGGCTAGCCTTTGTCTCTCAGGTAAGCCAGGGAATAGCCACTGCACTGGGGGCCAACTGGAAACTACGTTGTGCTTATAGATCCCAGAGTTCAGGATAGGTAGAAAGAATGACTAGAACTCTAAAAGAGACCTTAACCAAATTAGCTTTAGAGACTGGCGCAGACTGGGTGGCTCTCCTCCCCTTTGCCCTTTTTAGAGTAAGAAATACTCCATGCCAGATGGGCTGACCCCCTTTGAAATTATGTATGGAAACCCCCCTCCTATGATACCTAGCCTCCAAGCTGACTTAGTATTGACCTTGGGAGACCAGGACCTACTGGACTCACTCCAACGGTTGCAGCTAACCCACTAATAGGTCTGGCCACAACTCAGAGCCACATATGAAGCTGCTGTCCCCCCGCAACCCCACAGGTGCCAGATGGGCTGACCCCCTTTGAAATTATGTATGGAAACCCCCCTCCTATGATACCTAGCCTCCAAGCTGACTTAGTATTGACCTTGGGAGACCAGGACCTACTGGACTCACTCCAACGGTTGCAGCTAACCCACTAATAGGTCTGGCCACAACTCAGAGCCACATATGAAGCTGCTGTCCCCCCGCAACCCCACAGGTTTAAACCGGGCGACTGGGTCTTCATCTGCAGACAGCAACGGAAAAATCTCGAGCCAAGATGGACGGGCCCCTTCGTGATCCTCTTGACGACTCCCACCGCACTCAAAGTGGACAGTGTCGCAGCTTGGGTGTACTACTCCCATGCAAAACCTGCCGACCCGTTTGCAGTCCCAGAGGATTACAAGGGAGACACCTGGAAGGCATCCCCACACCCTTCGAATACATTCAAGCTCCACATCTGACGAGACCGTTCCTGCTAACCTGTCTATTGTTGACATTGAACTTTTTATCAGCTGATGGCACCTTTCCTGCAAGTAACATGAATCCCCATATGCCCCTTAGCACGAGCCCCCCAGATACCCGTGAGCTGGCCGGCCAGAACCCATGATTGGGTTCCCCAGTTATAAGACAAGGGGGGAATGTAGAACCCTGAGACCCTCTTCATTCACCCGCTACCCCCCAATCCCTCCAGACCCCCACTAATTGCTCTTTTAGCTTCTGTAAAATGCTTGGCAGCTGCTTTAGACATGCCTAGACATGCCCTGACCCCCGCCTGCTATCCCCCCCCTTCCAGGAAACTATAGATTAAGCAAGCCCGGACATGAAAACTGCCCTATAAGGTAAAAACGGAAACTCCTGGCCCCACAGATGACAGTCAGCACATTCCACAGCCCTGAGAATAGCACCTACCAATAAGAAAATACATCCAATCAGTTTAAAATTATGTTGGTGCGCGCGGGCTCCTTGAACCAACAAAAATGTATCTTTGGTATCCCCCTCCTCTCTTTGTCTAAAACCTATAAAAGGCTCCACTCTCCCTTACTCTGGGCTCTCAGCACGAATCCGTTGAGTTGGTGAGGTCTGAGAGCCCGAGCTTAAGCCTGAATAAACCATAAACCTTTGCTTTTGTATTTTGGTGTGTTAGGTCCTCGGTGGTCTTTTTGGGGTCCAGTGGATGAGGTACAACACTGTAACTCCAGTTACGGGGGAGCCGACACCCTCTTCTGTCTTCTATGGGCATTGCACTTACATACATGCAGGCAATATACTCATTCATACACATAAAATTTTTAAAAATAAATTGGAGCTAGAGAGATGTCCCAGCAGTTAAAAGCACTGGCTGCTCTTTCAGAAGACCCGGGTTTGAATCCAAGCACCCACATGATGGCTAACAACCATCCATAACTCCAGTTCCAGGGGATCTGACATCCCCTTCTCTTCTCTGGGGGTACTGTATGACATGGGTGCACTTAATACATGCAGGCAATACATGCATACACATAAAATCAAATAAATAAAATGTTAAAATAAATTAATTAATTAAAAAATTTTTTTAAAGAAACAAGGGGTTGGAGAGATGGCTCAGTAGTTAAGAGCACTGGCTGCTCTTGCAGGCGACCCAGGTTCAATTCCTAGCCCCCACATGGCAGCTAACAACCATCTTTAACTCCAGTTCCTGGGGATCCAGTGCCCTCTTCTGACCTCCATGGGCATTACATAACATGGGTGGTACACTCACATACATGCAGGCAATACACTCATACACATAAAATAAAAAAATATTTAAAAAAGAAACAAAAACAACAAATAAACAAGAAAAAAAAAACAAAACAGAAAAAACGTTCTGGCATGGTGGTATAGACCTGTAATCTCAGCAACTCGGAGACAGAGGCCACAAGTTTGAGGCTAGCCTGAAAGACATACTGAGCTACAGGCCATTCAGGGTTACATAGTGAGACACTGTCTCAACAACCAAAAGAACCCAAACCGAAAATCAAAAAATTATGACTTCCAAAAGTCACTGCAGGAGACTCTGTCTCCGGTGGTGTTCTCAGCTGTCCTCAGGGGAATGTTTAAGCAGGGGAACAGTGATGTGATGTTAGCTCCATTTGGGAAAGCTTCTTCTAACTGTATATGAAGAACAGAGCATAGGGATCCAGGGTGTCCTGGACAGGGGTGAGGTAGGAAGGAACAGTGGGCAGATTAGGAGTACACTTCGAAAAGTGATCCAGGGCTTGGGTGGGATAAGGGAGAGGAGTGTAGTGAATAACCCCCATGTTCTCCCTGCTTAGGAGCTCACCCCCCAGCCAAGAAACAGGGCCTGGACCTTGTCCCCCTCCCCTGTTCCTCCTCAATCCCCTCTTGCCCTCCTCTGAAGCCAGCCGCCTACTGGGCCTCTGGCATGCCAGGCTTCCCAGCTGGCCCTGATTGTCATTACTCCCCAGGGAGTCATGGGAACACACTCCCCCTGCCCCTTTTACCCCCCTCTTCCCAGACAGGGCCAGGCCCTAACAATGCCCCCTCAGCCAACCAGTGGCCTGGACACAATGCCCCTGTTTTGGTTCATTGCCAGCTCCAGGAGGCCTGCTGAGTTTCCTGGCCTGTTTGGCATATATATAACTCCGGCTTCCAGAAGCGATTTTTTTTGTTATTTAAAAATAGTGTGTGGGCAGTGGAGGGGGCTGTTGGAGGGCTGTGGCTCCTCCTCTGAATACCCTAATACATTATAAAAAGCCTTTCTTTTCCAGCCCTGTGCCTTCCCCTCTCCACTCCCTAACTGCATTTACCATGTGCCTGTCAACCTGGGTACCTAATGCAGGTGTCAGCTAGAAAAAGAAAGAAAAACTGATTGCTCCACTGTGGCCATTCTCTGGTGATGCTGAAGATGACCAGGATAACTTGAGGGCTTATGGCGCCACAAGTGCTGTGTCCTGCATCCGTGTGTGCCAGGGATGGAAACCAAGGCCTTCCATATGCTAAACATGGGCTCAGCCCCTGTTCACTCCCAACCCCACCTGGCACTTGCTGTACACTGTAGCTCACCACCTCTAAGACACCATCCGAGATAAACCATTATTTTGATTCCCTAAAGAAAACAGGATCTGGAGCCATAGATCAATAGTAGATCATTTCCTCTTTTTTTTTTTTCTTTTTTTTTGAGACAGGGTCTCCTGTAGCCCCAGCTGGACTGGAGCTCGATATGTAGACCAGGCTGGCCTCAAACTCACAGAGATCCGCCTGCCTCTGCTTCCCGAGTGCTGGGACTAAAGGCATGTGCCACCATGCCAGGCAGTAGACCATTTCTTAGCATGCAGCATGCACAGGGCCCTGGTTTCTACCCTTAGCACCACAAAGAGAGAAGGGGGTAGAGGAAAAGATAGAATTTCAGAGATGTTCAAATATGAAAAAGATTGAGGAACCAGGTGTGGTGGTGGTATACACCTATAATCCCAGTACTTAGGAGGGCAAGGTAGGAGAATCAGGAGTTCAAGGAATTCAGCTGCATATGGAGTTCCAGACCAGCCCAAGCCACATGAGACCCTGTGTCTCCCCACTACCTGCCGCCAAAAAGGTTGAGAAAGAGTGGGAAGAGGCATCTTCTCAGTGCTGCACTGCATTATCCAGTTAACATATTTTTTCCCTTGTCTCTGTATCTGTCTCTGCCTCATAGAATTTGAGAGGTAGGACAGAGATTATTTCAGGAAAACTATCCTATTCTGCAGGTGAAGAGGAATAGTTTTTCTCTTCCTCTGTGGAAAACTCCAGATGAGAATGTAGACCACCTGTCTTGGTGTGCTTGAGAGTTTGAGACAAGAGTCTCATGTAGCCCAGGCTGACCTTGAATTCATTATCTAGCCCAGGCTGATCTTGAACTCCTGAACTTCCTGCCTCTGTCTGCCAAGAACTGAGATTACAGATATGTACCACCAAGCGTGTCTCATCTCCAATCTTCTTTTTTTTTTTTTTTAAATATACTTTTTTTCCTCTGGGGGTGGTGGCATACACCTTTAATCCCAGCACTCTGGAGGCAGAAGCAGGCAGATCTCTGTGAGTTCGAGGCTAGCCTGGCCTACATAGCGAGTTCCAGGTCAGCTGGGGCTACAGGAAGACACTGTCTCAAAAATACCAATAAATAAATAAATAAATAAATAAATAAATAAATAAATAAACAAACTTTTTTTCCATTTATTTATTTGTATGATAAAAAAATTCCATTTATTTATTTGTATGATAGAGTGTGTGTATGTGGAAGTCAACATTATGGAGTTGATTCTGTCCTATCTTGATGTAGGTTCTAGTAATCCTTCCAATGACAAAACTCAATCAGGCATGGTGGCAAGCTCTTTAACCCACTGAGCTGTCTTGCTGGCCTCCTCCCCACCCAGTATCAATAGCAGTTGACATACATTGAGTACTCTGCATGCCAGCCACTGTTCTAAGCATTTGCCAGCTTGTTCACTGTGGCAATAGCACTGTCAGGCAAACAGCATTATTATTATTGTTGTTGTTATTATGTGACTTCCATCCCCATTTACAGATAAAGAGACAGAGCCCTTGTCTGTAAGAGTCTTCAGTGTGGTCTAGTCCGTGCAAGCAGGAAGCCATTGCGTCTGGTTTTCCCTCTTTCCTGGTAGAAGTATAATACCCTAGAGGTTTGAGTGGTTCTGAGAAAGGAGGTTGTCCTGAACAAGGCTTGGAGAGAAGACAGGTTTGAGAGCACAAGCTCAGGACTGTCAAGAAGGCTTGATTTTCACCCATGACCTACTTCTTACATTGGACCTTGGATCCTCTGACCCAGACCTCACTGAGTGTATGAGCTGACTGATAGCCAGGGCCACAGCCAGGCTATTGGCTGACACCTACATTTCCTACTCTCCCATGTCTATGTTCTATCTTTTGTGACTTGTAGAGGAGAAAAGCTGTGCTGGAACCAGGCAGTGCCTGAGCAGCACTCTAATAGTGAATGTTTGCTCCTTCTGTGCCGGTATGGTACACGAGAAGTTGCAGACCCATCTGGAATGTCAGGGTAAGTACGGTCACTGAGCAAGGCAAGCCAGAGAATAAATGTGGTAGCCTGGGATCAGGGATGGAGTAGCCCTGGCTAAAGGAGCACAGGAACTGCTTAGCACCTTGAAGACTGGTCAGTATTGCCACTATTACTGGTTTGAGATAGGGACTCAAGTAGCCCAGGCTGGCCTTGAACTTGCTATGTAGCCGAGGATGACCTTGAACTTCTGACCTCTCTGCTTCCACCTCCCTAGTGCTGGGATTTCAGGTATACACCACTACAACCAGTTTTATTCAGATTAAACCCAGGGCTTCATAAATGCTAGCACACTTACCAACTGAGCTACATTCCCCAGCCTCTATTACTGTTTTAATCAGAAAACTAAGTGCTTAGATTTTTAAATTAAACCATACCTGTGGGCCAGTTTGAAAACTCTGCTTTGTTTCCTCACCCAACCCTGATGCCCATCTTAGAACTGTTGCCCCATGGACTCCTTCAGAGATGGGGCAGGAAGAGCTGGGTTCTTCCTGGCTCTGAAGGCTTGCCCTGTATAAGACCACCTCTCCAGTGGGTAGGAGGCCTGCTCAACCAGAGTTGGCATGGTGACAGAACACCTCTAGGGACAGTAAACTGCCAGTCAGAGTAGCGTCGTGGGATCATTCAAGAGGAACGAGGAGTTGCAGATGCAAAACTCCCCACTGCCTTCTGCCAAGACTCAACAATGGATGTCTCTGTGCCCGTAATAAAGTGAAGTCACCACAGAGCCATTTCTCCCAATTCTGCATTATGTGTAATGATGGGATATTCATGTCTGAAGTTTTTTTTTAAAGCTAAGAATGTATGTTTAGGTGAGGTCTGTGAATGAAATAGTTTAAAAGCATCTGTGTCACTTGTCAAGCATCTTAATGAGCATACTGTGCAGATCCATGGAAATAATTCTTTGGCCTTCCACTGGTCTGTGAGCTCCAGGTGTTGAGATACATCTGGTTTGTTGAAGGCTCTCTTCCCAGCTCTTAGCACAATGTTGGACACTAGGTGCTCAGTAAATCTCTGTGGCTTGAACGAATGAGGTGCAGAAGAAATGATAGGAATCTCTAGTGCACAGACCTGGATTCCTATTTATATATGCCTGGATTTATGGATTTAGAGGTCTATTACCTTACTGCTGGACCATCTTTCATCTTAGAAACAAAGACTCTTTAGGCCAAGGACATGGACTCCTTGAGAAATGGGGTTGGTAGAGATGGTGGTGAGCATAAAAACCTACTAACCAAGCCAGAATCCACCCTAATACCTTTAAAAAATGATATTTTTGTGCAGCACTGGCTGGCCTGGATCTCACTATGTAGAACAGGCTGGTCTTGAACTCACAGAGAACTACCTCCTCTGCCTCCCAGTGCTGGTATTAAAGGCATGTACCACCATGCCCAACAAAAAGATTGATTTTTATTATTTTATTTATGTGTATGTGCCTTTCTGCGTATATGCTATATGTGTGCAGGTGCCTGCTGAGGCCAGAAGAGAGTGATGAGTTACAGGCAGTTGTGAGCTGCCTAATATGGTAATGACCATGGAGCCACCCCTCCAGCCCCACACCTTAACACCTTTCGGAAACCACATAATTCTTTTTAAAATTTATTTTTAATTTTATATACATGAGTGTTTCATCCAAATGTAAGTGCATCCATGTCATGCAATGCCCACAGAGGGCAGAAGAGGGCGTCAGATCCCCTGGAACTGGAGCTATGGACAGTTGTAGGCCACCATGTGGGTGCTGGGAACTGAACTGGGTCTTTCTTTTTAATAATTTATTTATTAGTTTTATTTTATGTGTATTCGTGTATTGCCTGCATGTATGTAAGTGCACCTGTGTCATGCAATGCCCTGCAGAGGACAGGAGAGGGCATCAGATCCCCTGCAACTGGAGTTCCAGGGATTCCAACCTGGGTCATCTGCAAGAATAGCCAGTGTTCTTAACCAGTGAGCCATCTCTCCAGCCCCTGAACTGGGTCTTTTGGAAGAGCAGCCAGTGCTCTTAACCAGTGAACCATCTCTCCAGCCCCCACATTATACATCTTGATCCTGGCTCTTGGGACATGAGCAGAGAGCAGCAAATATGAAGGGCAGCCCTAGGTTTTGTAGAGGAACAGGCTAAGTTCCCATCTCGGTTTGCTGTGAGCTGTGAGGGCCCCTCTCTGAGCCTCCCCCTTTCTGCATCCTGCAGATAAACAAGCTTCACTTATGGGATTATGAAGTTGAAAGGAGATCCTCAATTGCAGTGGCTGCCCAGTGATGGTGGATTTATTTTTTGGACACTGGTCAGTCCCAGGAGAACTGCTGACATTGAGAACAGCCTTATCAGGATCTTCCAGGCTCTGGGCCACGGAGCCCATCTCTCAGGCCTTTTCTGCTTCCATTAGGTATTAACTGATCCAAAAAGTCCTTATCTCTCCCTCATTTTCATGAGGAAAATCTGGTCTTTATGCCACATTCCTTTTTACTGCAACAGGGCATGAGGGGAGCAGGGAAGGAGGGCACCTTTGTTTTTAACCTGGGAGATGTACTTTCTTGAAAAAAAAATTTTTTTCCCCTTTATGATTGTGTCCGGTAATTTTTTTTTTCTGTTGCCCAGCTGTCCTCTAATCCCTGGACTCAAATGGTCATACCACCTCAGCCTCCTCTGTAGCTAGGACTATAGGCATGCGCTACCGCCCTTGGTTTTGGGATTCGTGATGAATACTTTGAGTCAGGCTTTGGACAGCCCCTGGCCTTGGCCTCTTGAAGCCTGGATAATATAGCCTTTTCATCTAGGTAAATTCATGCCTTGTGCCTCAGTTTAAGCATCATAAAGTGGGACAATACTAAGTCTTCTCTCTCCAGCAACCACCTTGATCCTTGATATACAACAGATGCTCAGTGTTTGTTGAATGACTACTGAGTAGCAGAAGCCTTTACAAAAGTGAGTGTTATTGTTAACAGGTCCCTTAGGAAAGCCTGGAGAAAGGAAACTGTCCATCTGGAATGGGAATGTGCCAGCCTCTCTCACCCTCTGTCAGTGCCTGGCTTGGTTGTGCTGAATGAGATCTAGCCCTCAGTTTCTCAACTGGGGCGGGGGTGGGGGAACAGCACAGAAGGGTGACAGACCCCACAGCTGGGGATCCAGTGTGGACCAGATACTGTCACTAGCTGGGTTCACATCCCTGAATGGGCCTCATTTTCCCATCTGTACAGCAAGAGCTTATGTGCTCTCTGTGATCCTTCCTGGTTTTGACACATTCCAGGATTCGCAATGAGTAATTTCATAAACTGCCCATCAACTAGGGAAGGAAAGCTATCCCACTCCTTTCCAAAACCACCTCAGAGGCTGGCATGGTGGCATACACTTTTAATCCTGGCACTCAGGAATCAGAGGCAGGTGGATCTCTGTGAGATCAAGGCCAGCCTGGTCTACGTAGTGAGTTCCAGGCCAGCTGGAGCTACAGGGAGACGCTGTCTCAAAAAAACAGAAAACAAAAACCACCTTATAGTCTACAGAATGCTTCCAAATCTCTTATACTTTCATTCTCATGACAACTTGAAAGGACTGGGGCAAGGTCCAGAGGCCCATTTTAGACAGAAAGAAGCTGAGTGTGAAAAGCATCCTCAGGAACTGCAATTTGTTTGTTTTCAAACAGGGTCTCATATAGCTCAGATTGCCTTTGTAGCTGAGGCTGGCCTAAAACTCCTGCTCTTCCTAGCTCCACCTCTGGAATACAGGGATCTGCCACTTTTGTTGTAAGGTAAACACACACAAATGTCACCTGGAATGGGGATAAGGATTGCTTGTATTTTTTTTGATTTTGTCTAAAATTTTCTTTTCTGGGGTTGGAGAAATGGCTCAGTGGTTAAGAGCCCTGGCTGTTCTTGCAGAGGACCTGGGTTCAATTCCCAGCACCCACAGGGTGGCTAACAACCTTCCCTGACTCCAGCTACCAGGAGCTCTAATGCCTTCTTCTGACCTCCAAGGGCACTGCATAACACAGGTGCACTTACATACATGCAGGCGATACACTCACACACATAAAATAATAAATAAAAATACTTAAATTGTTTTTGTTTTGTTGTTGTTGGTTTTTTTCTTGGTCTTTTTGAAACAGGGTCTCCTTGTAGCCCCAGCTGGCCTGGAACTCACTATGTAGACCAGGCTGGCCTCGAACTCACAAAGATCCACTTTCCTCTGCTTCCCAAGTTCTGGGATTAAAGGCGTGCACCACCACGCAAGGCTGTTGTTCTTTGAGACATGGTCTCATTATGTAGCTCTGGTTGGCCTAGACCAGGCTGGCCTCACAGGTATCTGCTGGCCTCTGCCTCACAAGTGCTGGGATTAAGGGATGCCTCACCACATCGGGCTGTTCTTTTGAAACAAAGTCTTGATATATGTAGCCCAGGCTGGCTTGGAGCTCATGCTCCTTCTTGCCTTTGCCTTCCAAACTCTGTAAATACAAGTGTGCACTGCCATTCCCTGCAAAGTTGCTTGTAAAAATACACATTACAGCCGTCCCCCACTGGACTTCATTCACTCTGTTATATATGTGAAGGCCTGTTGAGTCATGTTTGTGTCCCCAAATGCAGCCCCAACTTTTTCTGTGGAACTATTGGAACTGATCACTGCTGGGTAGCCAGGGTTTTGCTTTCTCCAGGCAGTGAGTCTCCCTTTCCCATGAGGACTGATTTATGGTCATTTTTTGGTGGGATGCACTGCTAAATTTGGTCTTGCCTGTCCAAGGGTGTGCAGTGAAACTAGGTTTCCCCTTTGGGAGCTGGGGGCATCTTTACTCTCAGGGGACTCCCTAGGTTAGAAGTCCCCCCAATAGACACCTTTCTCACTCCTGAGAAGATTCTGTTCCTTTCCCTACAATAATGCCTCATTAGTGAACTGTACCCCTCCTGCAGAACTGATGCTGGAAGCCTTGAGTCTTTTATCTCCTCTGACTCCATCGTGGGATGCACTGTCAAATATTGGTCTAACTATGATCCTCACAGTCTCAAAATGTGAACAGCTATTTTCCTTTGTTACAAAAACTCAGTTATTCCTAATTAATAACACTACCCATTTTGTGCAGTTCAAAGTACAATTGCATCTGACAGGTCACTTTTTCATAATTTAGGAACGCATTCTCCCATCTGCAAACTGTCAAGGACTTATCACAGCACAGTTGGATATGAGGCCGATGTCATATATTCCTTACTAGATTTTTGCACACTAGTTCCTTTTGCTTAAATACAGTCCGAGACGACAAGCACATTCTAATTCCTGTTCTACCACAGCTTTTCCAAGTCCAGTCACCTCTTCATCTTGCAACTCTGCTCCATCCTCCCCTCCTCAGTTGCATGAATCTGCCTCCCTCTTTACCTGCACAGCCGTCTCTAACTACTCCCCCTCTTCACAGAGAACCTCTGCCCTCGTATTCTCACCCGGGATCTTCATAAGGAACACAGGGAGGAAATAAAGGCCAACCCCTCTCCATCACCTGGGTTGGATGGGGCATGAGGGCCAGCTCTGGCCTTGGGTCCCCTCATGCTTCTCTTAGGCAATAGTCATAGGATGCTGGACTGCTGCTGTATTCCTCTCTCTGTGTTGTTCCAGGGTCTCCAGCACATCAGTCATGTCATGATCGTGGGACATTCAGATGTACTGACAGAGATAAGAGAGACACCTGATCTCTACAGTCTGCCTCAGAGGCAACCCAGCAGCAACAGCAACTGCCTCTATTGCAGCATCATGTGTGGAAGACTGCTGTGGGGACAGAACCCTTCCTGGGAAGACCCTGTTGAAAGCAAGCACAGCAGCGTGTACAGGAGTCTGGGATCCAAGACAGGAAAGAGGCTGAGTTCCCACTCAATAACCTATAAAAGTCCCATATTGAATTTGTCAATGCTTTGTAACCAGAACATTAAAGAAATGAAAAACAATCAAAAGACTTGGGTTCACTTTTTCAGAAGGACACATACAAGTGGTTAA
>NW_008357131.1:435698-448908 GCF_000622305.1 Nannospalax galili
CGCCGGCGCCCCGCAGGCCCCCGCCGCCGGTCGCCGGCCCCCGTGACCCCGAAGTGCTGCTGTTCGCCACGCCTCAGGCGCCCCGGGCCGCACCCAGCGCGCCGCGCCCCGCTCTCGGCCGCCCGCCGGTACGGACCCCAGGGACGCGGGGCCTCGCGCACACCCGGGTGGGCGCGGTGTTTGGCCCCGAGGCGGCGGGGGCGGCGGAGGGGCAGACTGCTGCGCCCGCGCAGGGCGGTGCGGAGCGTGGGCTGGGCCTCCGGGCTCCGCCCGGGGGCGAACGGTGACCGACAGCTGGTCCCTGTTTTGCTGCGCTGTGCTTTGGGCCTCTACTTCCTTCCAGGAGCTGCTCGGACTCCTAGATGACAATGGCTCACGTGTATTCAGTTGGTGCTTGTGTAGTGTACGCCCGGTCTTTGGAACACTTGAAGCCGGACCCAAATCACTACCCTGCTGTGACCTCAGTGTTGTCACGTGCCCATCTGCTGGAGGGAGGAACTGAGGCCCAGATAGGGAAGTTTCTTCACACAGCTGCAGGTGGTGGGACTGGTATTTCAACTGATATTTGCTGGCTTGCAGCAGAATTTTCGGCTGGGTAGTGACTAGGCACGGGTGTTTGGGAGGTGAGGAAGGGTGACTGTTGGGAGACTCATTGGGATGACCCTCCTTCCTGCCTCCAAGTTGGACTGCCAGGTGCAGGCCTGGCCTTCTAGGCCTCTGGGGATAGGCCTCCTGGCTGGGAGGCCTTCTCCATAGGGGCGGAGTGTTGGGCCAGCTGCTGCTTCCCTCCCGCTGCCTGTCCTTCCATCTGCCACCCTTCCAGCCCCTGGTTGCCATGGAGCCTTATTACAGGCAGGCAGACCCCTGAGCCTTTGGAAGGACTGGGTGGACTGGGCCCCTGGGAACTAGCGAGGAGGCCGCAAGTGCCTGGAGAGAGAATGTGGGAGGGATATCCCTGGATACAGCCCTCCCTGATCCCTGAGCAGCAAGTAACTCAAAACCACTTCGGAGTGGGGGGCCTAGAAAAGGTAGCTGAATCATAATGGGAAGAGTGGAGGCCTGGGACTTGGACCAGCACAGTGTGGGGAACTAGCTTTATTATGCGGGTGGGGCAGGAAGGATGGGGGGGTCTCTGCAGGGGGCTTGGAGCAAGTGGGAGGGGCAAGGACCAGGAGGTAGAAGCTGTTCAACTTCTGATGGGGATGTGGGTGGCAGCTGGTCCCTGAGGCATCCTGGGAAGACCCACAGCCCCCTTGGCCCAGTGCCGCCTTCCGGAATCACCAAGATGCTAATAATAATAACAATAGCAACTACCATTGTTTTGAGGACGTTTTGTGTGCCAGGCTCTGTGCCAAGCACTTCACCCAATTAACTCCCTTAACCCTGTCAGCCTTCCGTTTTTATAGATGGAGAGCCTGAGGCCCAGAGATGGTTGGACTTTTCCCTAATCGTTCAGCTAGTGGTTCTATTTCCTGAGTGTTGGAGATGGATGTTGAAGCCCAGGGGGTCCTTCCTAGTGAGCTGCTGGAGGGGGCTTTTAAGTCAGCTGGCTTGCTTCCTCTAGACGCTGGGGGCTCTGCCTACTACAGGCATGAGTTTGGGGCCCGTGCGGGTATTCTACATTTGCCTAAGCACTCCATTCTCAAATTGAGTTCCCATTACATGCTAGGCGTAGAGGCAGGTGAGGCTTTCCTGTGGGGGAGGCTGACACCATCCTGCAGCCAAAGGCCAGGAATGCAGGTCTGGTTTTTGGCCTCTACTGACTGCTCTGGCATTTCTTTGGGTAAGTCCTTGAAATAAGCCCTGTAGGCTTGGCTTCCAACCAATAAGCATTTGTTGAGTGCTTCCTGTATACACAACTCTGCAGTTTAGCCATTCTTCCTTGCCCTGCCTAACTCCACTTTCTCATTGCTTTCCTTTCTCTCTTTTTGGTTGAGACTTTGTCTCAAAAACAAAACAATATTCGGGAAACAGACTGGAGAATGCCCACAAGTTCAAGGCCGGCCTTAAGTTTGAGGCTATCCAGGGTTAAATAGTGAGACCTTGTTTCAAAAGTAAATTAATTGGACTGAAGAGATGACTCAGTGATTAAAGACTTGCTGCTCTTTTATAAGGACTCTGATCCCAACACCCATGTCAGCTCACAATCCGCTCTAAATTCCAGCTCTAAAACTCCAGCTCTAAGGAATCTGACGTGCCTTCTGGCCTCTTTGGGCACACATGCACATACATGCACACAGATACAGTTTTAAAAATTAAAAACCTATCCTGGGGGCTGGAGAGATGGCTCAGCGGTTAAGAGCACTGACTGCTCTTGTGGAGGACCTGGGTTCGATTCCCAGCACCCACATGGCAGCTATGAACTGTCCTTAACTCCAGTTCCAGGGGGATCCAAAGCCCTCTTCTGACCTCTGAGGCATTGCACAACATGGTGCACTCACATACATGCAAGCAATACACTCATACACATAAAATAAAAATAATAAAATATTAAAAACTAACCTGGTTTATTGACACAGCCTGTAATCCCCCTCCTCCCCAACGCAGAAGTGGAAGTGCCCTGGAATGAATTCTATGATAGAAAGGAGATTTCTTTCTCTCTCTCTTTTTTTTTAAGATGGTCTCCCTGTAACCCTAGCTGGCCTGAACTCACTATGTAGACCAGGCTGCTGACCCTGAACTCAAAGAGATCTGCCGGCCTCTGCCTCTCAAATGCTGGGGTTAAAGATGTGCATAGCCCATGAGAATTTTAACTAAAGAAGGGACCACGTACATCTGTTGCCCTGTTGTAGTGGTTTTCTTGTCTCTCAGAGCTTTCTGTGATAACACTGCCTAGTCCTTCACTGTCTGTGTGCTGTTCCAAGCAGCTAAGTAAACCAGATTGTACTCTTCCCCTGGGAATGGGTGTTTTTCATTCAGCTGTTTTCACTACTGAGTGTCTTCACCTGTGATGTTTAGAGAGCAGTGACAGAAACGGGTGTCTGCTTGAGCCCTCGCTGTATTTGTACCTCTGGCCATCAGGGATAAGCAAAAACCAAGATTCCAGGGAGAAGGCAGGGAGGAAAGCTGAGGAGGGGCTACAGTTCTGGCTTGCTTGTGGGGCCTTGCTTCTGAGCACAGCTCCATCAGCCTACTGGGTAGCGTGTTTTGGCTTCCTCCCTGGCTGTAGGTCCCTCCCAAAGTGGAGATCTGTACCATGAGGGGCGTCCATTCAGTACATATTGATCACACCACTGTGCCACGGGGCTTGGGTGTCAGGTTCATTGGATCCAGTGCCAACTACTGAGGCGGGGATAGAAACATCTGGGATTTGTGATGAATGTAGGAAAAGGCCCTGGTTCAGGGGGCAAGGAGATGAGGCAATACAGAGGCAATCACTATCAAGTGATTGTCAAGGGTCCTGCTGGTGGGAACTTCGGGTGTGGGGTGTGGGCTTGGAGGCAGAGATTTGGGAGAACCCATCTCAGAGGAGGTGAGAAGGAATGTTGGGGGAGGCAACAAAGAGCAAGGTTTTACTGAGCCATGGAGATGGAGAGAGGGAGACCAGTGTGGAGACTGCAGGATTCTCCAGTGGTGGTAATGGTTGTGGGTAGAATTCTTGGCAACTGGATAGGACAGGTAGAGGGCCAGGTTGAACGAGGGTTTGGTTTGGGGCTGGTGAAGGGATAGCAAGTCTGGCCTGGTTGGGGTGTCTTGAGCTATCTATAGGACTTGAGGATAGACTCCATCTTTTTGGTCTAGGTCTTACTTTGTAACTCTAGTTAGCCTTGAACTTACAAGATCCATGTGCCTCTGATGGAATTAAAGGTGTGTGCCACCACACCTGCCTCTATTGAGTGTTCAACCTGAACCAGAGAGCAGCTTGGGTTCTTTCTCAGACAAACTTGGGTAGGAATCCTGATTGTACCACTTCTTGGCTATATGATCTTGGGCGTCAGTTGCTTTATCCATAAAATGGAGCCATTGTGATACTGCCAGGCCACATAGTTCAGTATATTGAGTGCAGAGCAGTTGGTAAGCACCAGCTGCTCTCATGGTTACAGATGAGTGAGTGTTAAAAACCAGAGTGACTTATCCAAAGACTTATACCCTCAATGACTTAAAACACTTGATACACAGTTTCTGTGGGTCAGGAATTCAGGGGACTTGCCTGGGTGCTTCCAGCGTGGAGGTCTTTTCCTGTTGCAGACAGAATGTTCCTTGGTGGTGATCAGAAGTCAGGACTCAGGGGTCTGGAGAGATGGCTTAGTGATTAAGGGCACTGGCTACTCTTGCAGAAAACCCTGGATTTGGTTACTAGTACCCATATGGCAGCTAACAACCATCTGTAACTCCAGTTCTAGGGGATCCAATTCACTCTTCTGACCTCCAACACAGGTGCATTTATATACATGCAGGCAATACACTCATACACATAGAATAAAAATTAAATTTTTTTTTTTTTTTTTTTGAGACAGGGTCTCCCTGCAGTCCCAGCTGGCCTGGAACTTGCTATATAGACCAGGCTGGCTTTGAACTTAACAGAGATCCTCCTGCCTCTGCCTCCCAAGTGCTGGGATTAAAGGTGTGCTCCACCATGCCCAGCATAAAGTATTTTTTTGAAAGAAGTCAGGACTCAGGTTGTAGGATTTGCTTCCAAGCTTACCATGCTGCTCCTCATCTGAAAAAATTCTCAGCTCTTGCCACTGGTGCTCATCTTCAGGGATATTTGAGAATGTGGCATGCCCCTCTCCTTACCACCCAAGAGCAAAGAAGCGCCAGTGCCTGAGTGACCACTCTGACACACCAGCACTTCTGCCACGTTGTTTACTAGCAGCAAGCCTTAGATCTGGTCTGCATTTAAGGGGAAGGAAATTGGCCTTCATCCTTTGAAAGAAGTATCACCAAGTTTACAGTTGGTCATGGTGGCACATGCCTGTCATCCTAGTAGAGGAGGTAGAGGCAAGAAGAATAGGAGTTCAAGATCATCCTTAGCTACATAGTGCATCTGAGGCTAGCTTGGGTTAAATATAAATGGTGAGACTTAAAAAAAATGGTTTGAAATGTAGGGATTGAAGATATTGCTAAATGGTAAATTGTGTGTTAAAGTGCACAAACAAGGCTCTGGTTGCAGTCCTCAGCATTATAACATTTTTTCCCCCTTGCTGCTGTATTTTAAAACCACTACTGGCCCCCAAGGGAGGCCATGGATCTAAGACTTGAACCCAAAGTCTTTGACCTTCTACTTGCGTGACCTGTATGGTAGGAAAATGACCACCATACCGTGTTCCTTAGGCTCTGTCTCCCTCAGTCACACCTAGGCATTCCAAAAGAAAATGAGGCTGGGGTACCAAGCCCTTAGCTCTGTGGTCTCACTCCTGATTACTGGGCATCTTCCCATGGCTTCTATAGGTGAAGCGGAGACTGGATCTGGAAACTGACCATCAGTACCTGGCTGAGAGCAGTGGACCATTCCGGGGCAGAGGCCGCCACCCAGGAAAAGGTGCTCATGGAACTCTTAACTTGTCAGGCCCAGACTGGGGATGTGGACATGCTTGTAGACTAAAGTCTAGCTAGTCAGGCCTGGGCTGAGCCAGGCCCTGGGGCCCTGGAAGGCTGCTGGAGTGGCTGCCTGACACGGCTTCCTCAGGTCCCAGAGTTCCCCAGCCACAGTAGGAATGCTTTGGTTGGCAGATGGCAGCCATAGGACCTTTCTGCTTAGCGTGACCTAGGGGAAGGAGACATCTGCCCCTGTCCTCTCCTGCTGTCCTACATTGCCAGGGACACAGGCCTGGTGGGGGTGGACTTGAATATAGAGGATCCCTGCCTAGCCTAAACCATGTCCCCAGGTGTGAAATCTCCAGGGGAGAAGTCACGCTATGAGACATCACTAAATCTGACCACCAAACGCTTCTTGGAGCTGCTAAGCCACTCAGCTGATGGTGTTGTTGACCTGAACTGGGCTGCTGAGGTGCTGAAGGTGCAGAAACGGCGCATCTACGACATCACCAATGTCCTCGAGGGTATCCAGCTCATTGCCAAGAAGTCTAAGAACCATATCCAGTGGCTGTAGGTACCGACCAGGCAGGAGGGCAAGTGGCAGCCAGACCAGGCAGAAGTGCCTGTAGTGGCTTCCTGCGTTGGTGTCTTAACAGCTGGGAAACTACAGTTAGAGGAGAGGTGTCTTCCTTGGGGTAAGGGATGGGAAGAGATACACAAATTTTATCGATTCAGCTCCCTATATTCCCCCTGGTAGCCACCACTGGGACTAAGATAAAGGACATATCTGCTACCCCCGAAGGTTTCCTGTCCTTTCCTGGCTGCCCACTCTTGAACCCCTGTGGGAGCACTATTGCAGCTATTGCTGCCATCTGAGAACCCTATAGATGATTTGTTCTTGGTACGACTTTGTGCTTCTACTTCATTCTCCAGGCATCCTGCTGCCCTCGGACACATCTGCCTTTTCAGTTTTTGATGGATCATTCTGTGTTGCTTTTCTTTTCACATGACAACATGTCTTGAAAATGCTTCCTTATGTATATCTAATTCAACAGTGTCATTCCATGGCATATATGTGGCATTTATGTACCTGGCCCCTTGGTAGGGACATGTAGGTGTTTGTTGACAGACCAGGCTTTAACCTGTGCCAGTCTAACTTGGAGCCTAGGTGAGGAGCCAGAGCCAGAGAGGGGAAAGAGCTTCCCTGTGTCTCAAAACAGTAGCATGCCAGACTGTCCTAAGGGTGAGGCCTGATAGACAGAGGGGCCAGGGGCTGCTAACTTTACTCTGTGTGCCTCCCACAGAGGCAGCCACACCATGGTGGGGATCAGTAAGCGGCTTGAAGGTCTGAACAAGGACCTCCAGCAACTGCAGGAGAGTGAGCAGCAGCTGGATCACCTGATGGACATCTGTACCACACAGCTGCAACTGCTTTCTGAGGATTCTGACAGCCAGCGATATCTTTGGATTGGCCAGGGGTCATGGAGGGCAGGCATGGCGGGTGTGGGCCCCATGCTAGTGAGACTATTGACATTACCTTAGGGTCTGGATTCAGAAGGGTACTGATTTTGGATGCAGCCCTAACTGTGTACTTACTCTCCGTGTGATATTGGATAAGTTATCTGACTTGTTTGGATCTCAGTTACATTTGTAAAAGTGAGGATAGTGCTATTCAATTCTAAAATTATACATAGTAAAAGAGAAAATAGGGCCAGCAAAATGACTTAGTGAGTAATCGTGATGACCCAAATTTGATCTTGATGGAAAGAGGATAAACTCCTATAAATTGTCCTCTGACTACACACCATTGTAACGTGTATGCACAGACAAATAAGTGGAAAACCCAGTGTGATGATGCACACTTGTAATCCCACACCTTAGATGTAAGACAGGAGGATCAAAAGTTCAAGGCCAGGCTGGGCAGTAGTACGCTGCCTGTAATCCCAGGACTTGGGAAGCAGAGTCAGGAAGACTGCCACAAGTTCAAGGCTATCTAGGCTATATTATAAGACCCTGTCTGAAAACAAAAACAGTTGCAGGCCAGCCTGGGCTATATAGTGAAACCCTGTCTCAAAAACAAGGCAAAAGAAAAGCTAATACCAGCAATAACAAACATTTCCCTAGTGTAGTGCAGTCAGTGATTTAGTACATGATTGTGCTTCAGAGCTAAAGACTATTCACAAAAAAACACCTTTTTAGAATTTTTTTTTTTAGTGACTACTGAAATTGTGTTTATAAATTTTAGATACAGCCATCACTTGGCAGCAAAATTGTGGGTCAGAATCAATTCCCATCCCCAGGCTTGGAGCCTTGTTAAATGTTTTCTGTGGAATTACTACAGGGAGCCACCATTAATTTGGAATTGAATGGATAAATGGTCCCACTGTACAGATAATGGCAGTTGAAGCTCAGGAATAAGGTTTTGAGCATCAACTGTGTAAAGTCCTGGGGTGGGGAATCAAGACCGGAGTGACTAGGCATCTGTAGACCCTGCTTTCTCTTCTGTCTTGAGTCAGTGGCCCCTCAAAGGCTAAAGGTAAGCTGGTCCTTGACTCCTCCAACCCTGGCCTATGTGACCTGCCAGGACCTTCGCAGCATTGCAGACCCTGCAGAACAGATGATCATGGTGATCAAGGCCCCTCCCGAGACCCAACTCCAAGCTGTGGACTCTGCTGAGGTGAGACCAGGGACCCCAGGCCTGACCGGGACAGGCTGGGCTGGGCTAATAGTCACCCAGGCCTCAGTTTACCCTGCCTGCTACCTCCACCCAGACATTTCAGATCTCCCTTAAGAGCAAACAAGGCCCCATCGATGTTTTCCTGTGCCCTGAGGAGAGTGCAGGGGGGATCAGCCCTGGGAGGACCCCATCCCAGGAAGAATCTGGGGAGGAAGACAGGACCACTGACCCTGGCAGTGCAGGGCCTCTTCCATCATCTCCCACCACATCCCCCACGTTGGATCCCAGCCAGTCCCTGCTCGGCATGGAGCAAGGTAGGTGGGAGGGTAGGTTTGATCTAGGGGGCAAGTGTGGCATCCCTTCTCCTTGCTGGGCTATTCCTGATCTGAGATGTCCCCATCCCTCCCCAGAGCCAGTGCCGTCACGGATGGGCAATCTGAGGGCCCCCATGGAAGAAGACCGTCTGTCTCCACTCGTGGCTGCTGACTTGCTTCTGGAGCATGTACGAGAAGACTTCTCTGGGCTCCTCCCTGAGGAGTTTATCACTCTTTCCCCACCTCATGAGGCCCTGGACTACCACTTTGGCCTCGAGGAGAGTGAGGGCATCAGAGATCTTTTTGACTGTGACTTTGGGGACCTGACTCCCCTGGATTTCTGACAGGAGCCTAGGGAGCCATGGTGTCTGGAGAGGCCCACCCTGTCTGCAGGCTTGGAGTCTCCTGCCCTGGGCCATCCTTCCTGCCTGATTTCAAAAAGCGCAACTCATACTCTCATCTGTCCTGTAGCTTCTAGCTGTGGGCTTTGGCTGCTCCCAGGAGGTTGAGCATACCAAGAAGGGTGCACACCCAACACCCCAAATATGTATCTGGGGGAGTGGTGTGTGATCACGTATGTGCATATACCGGGGAATGAAGGTGAACACATCTGGGTGCTGCAGACATGACCTGGTGTGTCCACATGTGTGTACAAGTTCATGTGTGCACATGGGGGACTCTAACTGCACTTTGGTGTCCTTGCTCTAGGGACCCTGTGGCCCAAGGTGGCCACCTGCTCCCAGAATCCTGTGTGTTGGCCAGGCCAGGTGGGGTGGCCTGGCTGGCCTGGTTTTCAGGGCAGCAAGAGCACTTCTTAAAGGTTTTCTGATCGAAGCTTTAATGGAGCGTTAATTTATTTATCAAGGCCTCTGGCAAGCCTGGGGAATGAGCAAAGGGTGGGAGGGATATGGGGCTGATACCCCAATTTCCTATACTCCTAAGCAAGGGCAGGGTCCCCTAGCTGTTCTTTTGCCCCACCCAGAAGGAGCTGAGTCCCCAGCAGTTTTATTTATTGGGAAAGGGAGGGAGGGAAAGAGACTGACTGCCATGGGTGGGTGAAGGAATGACCTCATTTCAAAGGGTCATGCCAGCGCCCCAGCTGCCCCCCAGCTTGGATATGAGATAGAGGTGAGTGGGGACCTTGACTGACAAGGGTGGGCAGGAGGAGTAGGTGACAGGGGACCTTCCTTTGGTGGTTGGAGAGCCCCACCCCCATTGCCCTGCCCCACCCTCCAATCTGCACTTTGATTTGTTTCCTAACAGCTCTGTTCCTCCTGCTTTGGTTTTAATAAATATTTTGATGATGTTTGGGCTGGATTTGGAATTCTGTATGCTATGTGAGGCTGGGGTAGGAAAGGCTATAACACTTTACTTTTCCCTGATATAATTTTCATTTGATTCATAACCCCAAGAAAAGACTTGGCCATTCCTCTAACCTAAAAACTGACCCAGTAACTTTGTATGGTGGGACATTATGTATATTACCAAAGTGCCAGAAGAGACTGCTACAGGCAGCTTACTGTGTTTCTTCCAGAAATTTCTGAGCATTAGTAAAGATACAGCATACATGGTGCACTCACTATATTTGTTTCTGTTGAGGTGCTTCCCTGTTCCAAGGTTGTGTGTGTTCCCTCTTATGGCCGTCCTGCAAATGAGAAAGGGAGAGCTTGGAAAAGTGTTAGAGCTGAGAACTGTTGGATCAAGAGGTTAATTGGGGGAAGAAAGTGTAGAAAACAGTGGGCGAGACCTTGGGACAGTGAGACAGGATCTGAAGGGAAGCCTTGGGGCTGAGTCCTGAGTTCACAGAATTAGGATAGTTTTTGCTGGAGGACCAACCATATCCTGTTTTAAAGGTCCCTCTAGCTTAACAGAATGGATTGGAATGGGGTCAGAATGGTGGAGAGGTGGAAAAAAGAAAGCTGGGTTGAGTTTAGAAGTGCTGGGGAGATGGCTCAGTGGTTAAGAGCATGTTCTGCTTTTCCAGAGGACCTGAGTTCACTTCCCAGGACTGAAGCCTTAGGCAGCTCACAGCTGCCTGTAGTTCCAACTCCAGAGGTTTGGATGCCCTCTTTTGGCCTCTATAGGCATCTGTATACACATGGCATTCACATTCATACAACATACACCTAAAATAATAAAAAGTGCGCTGCATGCCTTTAATTCCAGCTCTCAGGAAGCAGAAGCAGGCAGATCTCCATAAGCTCAAGGCCAGCTGGGGCTACCGGAAGACTGTCTCAAAAAGACCGAAAAAGAAAGAAAAAAAGTGGAGGGACTAGAGAGATGGCTCAGCGATTAAGAGCACTGGCTGTTCTTGCAGAAGACCTGCTTTTGAATCCCAGCACCCAAATGGCAGCTAACAACGGACCATAACTCCAGTTCCAGGGGATTCCACGCCCTCTTTTGTCCTCGGGCATTGTACGACACGGACACACTTTCACACATGCAGGCATGCAGGCAATACACTAATACACACAAAATGCAAGTTTTTTAAAACTAGCGGGGGAAAGTGCAGGAGGGAGGCCCAGGAAGACTGGGAGTCCTTGTGGACATGCTTTGACAAATCAGGTGTTCTCTGAGCATTCCCCATCTTAAACTCTTTACCCTCAAGTTCCCCTAAGGATCTTAGGGCGATCTGCTACCTTTATTGGCAGACAAGCATCCCGACACCTAGCGACAAGGAGCTTGTGGGTTTCACCGTCTCGAGGACTCCGCTTTGCTTCTGCACGCGGCTTTGTGGAACCACACCGGACTGGGCCCTGCCCTCTGGTGGTGTGCACGGTCTCACTGAGGCTGTCAGCGACTGACCCCTGGCATTTCCATAACCCCACCTTTGGGGAGGGGGCGAGGCCCAGAACAGAGGCTTCTAGGAAAGGCCCTGCGAGCGGATCTGAGTTGTGTGCTCATCCTCCAGGCAGGGAAACCGAGGCTGGGAGGGGGCGGGGCTGTGCTCCGGCCAATGGGCGTGCGCCCCACCCCCAGCCAAGCCCACAGCTCCCGGAGCTGCAGCTCCATCAGCCTCGCAAGCCTCGGAGCCGGCACCATGGCGTGCGCGGGACTGCTCACCGTGTGCCTGCTCCAGCCACCGCGACACCCCGCACCCACGCCTGTCGCCGGACACGCGCTATTCCAGGACGTGAGTGGGGCGCGGGCGGGCGGGGAGGCGCTCCAGGTCTCGGTCCTCTGTCCCTGCTTTCCCCGTCCGGTCCTGATCTGTTGGTCTATCCCTCACCCAGCTTTTCTGCTGTCGCTGTTCCCATAGGTCTCCCTGTAGACTGATCTCCATGCTTTTGTGTTCTTTGCCCCTCCAGTGTCTCGACTCGTCTCCGCGCAGTGTTAATCCCCTGCCCCTCCAAACCCTAAACCCAATCCATCTATGTGTCCAGTGGGGGTAGCCCCTGTCAACAATCATAGCAGCCCTCACCGCCCTGCTCCATGGCAGCCCGTGTTGGGCTGACAGGACCCAGAAGCCTGGACCCAGAAGGAGCTCTGTCCAGCCTCAGGCCTGACCCAAGGGTGGCTGAGTCCTACATTTGACAGGGGAGCCCTCCCATGGGCAGCAGGTGGCCTTGCAAGCCCCCTTGTGTACTATGAAACAGCCTGCCCTGCCTCTTGCCTTGAGCCCTCTCTCTGCCAGTCAGTGCTGTGCTCAGCCAGCCCTGGTCCTCTCCTGCTTCCCACTCCAGAGTTCCCTGCCAGTGGAAAAAGCTATCCTGCCCACTCCCCACTGTCCCAATGACTCAGCACCTTGACCATGGCCCTCCAGGCCTGAGGACATATGTCCCAAGTCACAGATGGATTCAAGGGCCCTTGAGAGTGGGGACTTCTGTGTCTTCATTCCAAGGTTAGCATCTGCCCTACCCCCATCTCCATCTACCCCAGACAGGCCACACTGAGCTGCTGTGTGATCCCAAGCCAGTAGCAGACCATCTCTGTATCAGCCTAAGAGTTAGGTTGGTTGTTTAGCCTCAGTAACCCTGAGGGGGTGGGGTGAAAGGGTTTATCATTCAGGGCATGGAACTATGGGGCCTCTGTCCAGGTCTTGAACTTCATGCCCTTTCCTGGGCTTTGAGGGACTGGTCCCTAGCAGGGACAAGACCTTGTCCTGATCATGTTGCTGTGTGTTTCATCATTGCTTCCACAAATAAAATCTGATGGCCCTTACCATCTTCCCCCTTACATGTGTATACGTAGAGGCTCATGGTCTTCACACTGAGTTGGCCTCATAAGAAGCCCCAGCTCTGAAAGGGTTAAATACAAAGCTGCTCCCTCACACACTGGTGGGAAAACTGAGGCACCTGCAAAGGAAGGGCTAGCCACTCCCTGTCAATCAGCATCTTCAACAGGTGCAAAGGAAGTCTGATTAGAGAGGGCAGAGTCTGGTGTGGGCTGTGGGTGGTCACACAAGATGTTGGGGTTCAGATCTGGGATGACTGCTGAGGCTCCTCACGATGGATCTTGGCCCATTTTCTCAACCTTCAAGCTGGGACCCTGCCAGGGGCTGATGCATCAGAGAGAGCTCAGGCTGGACTCCAGCTGCGTGAGGTGGTGAGGTGGAGGTGCAAGTTGGCTGGGCCCACCCCCAGGAGGCATGCCCCACAGCAGGAGGGATTGAGTGCTGGGACCTGCTGTGTTCTCTTCCTGAGCTGTTTTGCTGGAAAGTCCTGCAGGGCTGAGCAGGAAGAAGGCAGGCAGGGAGGCTGGCTGGCCAGCCAGCTGGGGGCCGCATTGGCTTCGGGGGGGG
>NW_008357131.1:448993-450384 GCF_000622305.1 Nannospalax galili
GGCTGGGCCCGCGGTGGGGGCCCCGCTTGGGTTGGGGGGGGGGGCGGGGGGGTCTCCTAGCTCCCAGGCTCCACTCACAGGTCCCACTCCTGTGCCTTTGTCCCCTAGGTTTTCCGAAGAGCAGACAAGAATGGTGAGTGTGGGGGGTCTTCCCCCTGGGTCCCACGGTAGTGGGTAGGGTGGGAGAGCTGGGGGTTTGGGGGTACAGTCTAGAGTGAAGTCTTAGGGGACCCAACATGGGAGATCAAGATCAAGCAAGACACCCTTCCTGGAGAGCAGATAGGGTATTTGGCAGAATAAGGAGCAGGGCAATGTGGTTCGGTGTGAGCCTGGAGGTGGGGCTTTACTTTCAGGCAGTACTTGGGCTCAACAATGGCTGCTTCTTGTACAAGACCTTGTGTTGTCCTTATAACCAGCTAGGTGGGAGTTCATCATCCTACAACACAGGCAAAGGAATAGAGGCTCAGAGAAGTAAATCAAGTTGTCTGAAGTCACTCAGCCTTTAATTTGTGGATTTGTAACCCAGATCTGTATCGTTCATGGTACTAGGCTCCTTGGAGAAGGTAGCAGGACAGTCAGCCAACCTCTGCTTTTCCTTTCCCTGGGTCTGTAGACCTTTTTGTGTTTTAGTCTTGACATATAGGATTGTGTCCTGAATCCTTTCTTGGGCCTCTTCAAAGTGGTGGGGGCCATCAATTAAGATACATGCTTTTGGTGCATTCTGCGGGGAGGCTCAGACCCCTCCATCATTCTGACGGAATCCCAGTGCCTTCTGGCCACCTTGCTCTTCATATGCCCCTTGTATGGGAAGCTCATTCTTACCCCAGCCAATCTGCTGCTTTGTACAGAGTACAGAAGGCATCATTTGCCTCTCTGGATTCTCTGGGAAGGTCCTGGGACCAGAGCATGGTGGTCCCCCCTACCCTGGGGCAAAGCTAGTGAGCTCATGGGGGCAGAAACTGGACCTCCAAGTCCTCCTAAGCCATTCTCTGACATGTCCCAGGCTCTTCTCTCATAAATTCATTTGGCAAGCATTTATTGAGTCCCTACCCAATGTGACATGCACTAAAGTGGGCCCTGTTCCCTATAGCACAAACCTTTGAGGAGTCTAGTCCTGTTTGTCCCCAACAGTCAGGACCCTTACTGATGTCAGAATCCTATAGAATCTGGCTGGGTGGTTGTGAATGCTGTCAGGCCTTTGGGAGGCCTGGACAGGATGCAGACAGGGCTTAAGAGTACAACTCTGCTGGGCGTGGTAGCGCACACCTTTAATCCCAGCACTTGGGAGGCAGAGGCAGGCGGAACTTCGTGAGTTCAAGGCCAGCCTGGTCTACATAGTGAGTTCAGGTCAACTGGGACTACAAGGAGACCCTGTCTCAAAAAGACAAAAA
>NW_008357131.1:456368-463691 GCF_000622305.1 Nannospalax galili
AGTGGAGCACGTCTTTAATGCCAGCACTCCTGAGGCAGAGGCAGAGGCAGGCAGAGTTCTGTGAGTTCAAGGCCAGCCTGGTCTACAGTGAGTTCTGGGCCAGCCAGGGCTACATAGTAAGACTGTCTCAAACAAACAAAACTCACCACGAAAGATTCTATCTTGTGGCTGAGCTGAGGCAGATTATGGGCAAGAGATGAAGCCCTTGATGTTGCCTTGGAGCCTCTTGTAGTGTGGGCACCTGGACTGTGGCTCCCCAGGACTCCTAAATTGTGGGTATGTGAGGGGTTCTCACATCTGTGACTGTCAGGTGTGTAACTGGGAAGATTCCTAATAGTATGTTTGACAACAGTAATCATGTCAGTTTTGGACTGAGACCTTATATTTGCAGGCCTGAGTCCTATGTAGAAGTTAACTGAGGGGAACCTTCAACAACTTTGTGTGATGGGTATTATTTGTTTTATAGGTGAGGAAACTGAGACACAAAGTGAAAGTAGCTGGAATCTAGGTATCCCATGGTCAGCACAGGGCCTGAGGCATGGTCAGCCTGTCTCTCTTGCCTACCTTGGAGGAAATGAGGGGAGGCTGGCAGTGTAGGCCAGGGTCAGTGCTGCCATATGTGTCTGTGCTCAGGGGCCTGTGTGTGTGTTCAGTTTATGTAGCTCTTAGCAAAAAGTACACAGTACATGTTTGCTACATGGATGGATGGATGGAGGAATGAAAGAAGAAACAAATGCTTATGCAGACTGTGGGATGGGGGCAGCTGGTCAGTGCGGAGCCAGATCACATGGTTTTGTACCATGTTTGGCCCTGGGATCTGTGCTCCTCATCAGCATCTCGGGGGCCTCATTGTCTATGGCAAAGCTGAGGATGGATGCCCTAATAGAAAAGGAATTAGGGTCCAGGAAAGACCAGTGTACCAGCAGGCAGTGCTTCCTCTGAAGCACTGACACCTTCTAGGAAGAAAGGCCCAGCCTAGACCCAGAAGCTGTGCATGGTGGTGACCACCTCTATTCTAGCACTTGGGATGCTGAGGCAGGAGGATCACGAGTTCAAGGCCAGCCTAGATTTAAAAAAATAAGGGGTTCAGGCCATCCTCACCAAGTGTGAGTCCCCTCCTGCCTGTGCCAGGTCTGCATGCCCTATGCTTCCCACTTCTTGTGCTTAGATGGGCAAGAGGTAGTCCAGAAGGCAGGTAGGTCCCCTTTTGGAAGTTTATGTTCAGAACTGGGAGATGCCAACCACCCGCCTTCTGTCCCACCCATAGGAGTATGAACAGGCCTCCAAGGTGGACCAGTTTGTCACTCGCTTCCTGTTGCGGGAGACAGTGAATCAGCTACAAGCCCTGCAGAACTCACTGGAGGGGGCATCAGACACCCTGGAGGCCCAGGCCCGTGGCCCACGGTATGTGAAGGTGCTGCCAGCTTGCAGGTCCAGTGTGTGTACATTGTCCCTCCATTCCAAACACCTCAGTGTCATCATGGCCTACCATTCTAGCATCCTGGAGGCCTCATTCTTGAGCCTGGAGGCCGTGAGCTGGTGAGAAGGGGTGGATAGCTTTGGGGCTGGGCTAAGTCCCAGGACTGTCTTGTATCACCCAGGCCTAGTCCTTTGTTGGAACTCCAGTCCTTGACCCTGTGAGTCTGGGGACAGTGAACCGTTCTGCTTCCTAGGTTGGATGAAGAGAATATGGATGTGCGAAGTAGGTCCCATGGCAGCCGGCTGGCAGGGCGCAGGGCTCTGAGGAACATCAGTTGGTCACCTACCTGGTCTTCTGGATCCTCTGACATAGGTGTGCCTGTGGTGGGGTAGGATCTGGCTACATAGGGTCCAAGGGAGATGTGGCATCTCTCAGGGTCTGCTGTGCCACTGTTCCCAGTTCACTCTGAGAGGCTTCCCAGCTTCGGGGGCCTATGGATGATGCCCTCCTGGTCCTCCCATCAGGGAGGAGTTCAGAAGCTGAGCTGCAGTGGCGGCTGCAGGTCAACCGTCTCCAGGAGCTCATAGACCAGCTTGAGTGCAAGGTAAGCAGCAGGGTGGCCAATGCCACTTGGGGAGGACGTCTGTGGCACCTGTACAAGCTAATATGGGCTAGGCTCGGCCTACATTCTCTGTCCCTGACAGGCCCCCCAGCTGGAACCCCTTCATGAAGAAGACCTTACCAAAGGTCCTGACTCGGTGAGCCTGCAGAGGGACAGGTGGCTGGGTGTCAGGGGCTAGGGCATTCATGAAGCAAAGGGCTTGTGGGATAGCTGTCCATCCACCCTTTCTACAGACCTAGCATGCAGGCTCTGGGTTCTGGTTCTTGCTCTGTGAGCCTCTTAGGGTTTCGATTCTCTCATCTGTATTTCTGAAAGCCAGGCTGAGGCAGGGGATGGAAGCTGGAGGGGACAGTGGGAGGTGGTGTCTTACTGAAGCAGAGAGGGACGATGGCTGGATTAAAGCAGTGACCTTAGAGGATGGAATCAGGGATGCTGAGGGGACTTCTTGATGACAGGAACCTGACCCAACAGAGGGAACAGATCTGAAATATGTCAGGAAGTGTAGAGTTGTACTCTGGGCCTGGCTTGCCACAGTGACTGCCTGTTCTCTTGTCAGCACATCCTTGTGGCCCAGAGGCAGGTGCAAGTGGCAGAGGACACCCTGCAGGACTTCCACCGTGCCCTGTGCTGCTACATGGACTTCACAGGGGCCCAGAGCCATTGTCTGTAGTAAGTCCCTGGCTAGATGGTTGGGATGGCTGAGGTGGGGCACATGTGAGTAAGGAGGGGTGCCTGGCAAGAAGGCTTTGGTGGTCACAGCCCTGGCCTGGTCTACCTCTTTGGCTCCGCAGTGTGTCTGCCCAGAAGATGCTTGACAATGCTTCCTTCACCCTATATGAGTTCTGGCAGGACGAAGCCTCCTGGAGAAGGTATGAGTATCATTCTAACAGCTGACATTGACTATGGGTTATGGAGGGGGGTCAGACCAGGTTCAAGTTCTACTCTCCTACTAACTGGCTGTGTGACCAGATGACTTACCTAACATCTAGTAACCTTCCAAAATGGGAGTGATAACAGTCCAACATCCTGTGGGCTAAATGAGATTATGTGTGAAGAATGAATGTAGGTCAGATTGGGTGCATGCCTGTCATCTCAAGAGGCAAGAGGACTGAGAGTTCAGGACCAGCCTGGGCTATTTACACAGCAAATTCAGCAAAGCCTGGTTTCAAACAATAAGACAGCAAACAAACAAAAAAAAACCATACAAGGTGGCCAAGGTGGCACAAGCCTATAATCCCAGCACTTGGGAAGCAGAGGCAGGATGATCAAAGGTTCAAGGCCAGCCTGGGCTATGCAGAAAGGCCCTGTCTTAAAAACATGAAACGGGCTGGAGAAATGGCTCAGAGGTTAAGAGCACTGACTGCTCTTGCAGAGGACCTGGGTAGGATTCTCAGAACCCCATGGCGGCTAACAGCCATCCTTAACTCTAGTTCTACGGGATCTGATGCCCTCTTCTGACCTCTGTTGGCATTGTACAACATGGGTGCACCTACCTACATGCAGGTAATACACTCATACACATAAAATAAAAATAATAAATAAAACATAAAAAGCCGGGCGTGGTGGTACACACCTTTAATCCCAGCACTTGGGAGGCAGAGGCAGGTGGATCTCTGTGAGTCCAAGGCCAGCCTGGTCTACATAGTGAGTTACAGGCCAACTCAGGCTACAGGGAGACCCTGTCTCAAAAAGACCAAAAATTAAAAAAAACAAAAAACAAAAAACCTAAAAAACATGAAACTAAAAAAATTCAGTACAATCCCAGGTACACAGTAGGCACTCAACAAATGCACATATTTATCAATGTGTGCCCTCTAGGCCAGTTCTCATTTGAAAGAGGGGGAAGACTGAGGCTAGAGCCAGTAGAGGAAGTCATGGTACCTGAGTCCAGGCAACAAGACTGAGGTTGGGTGACCCTGATTTTAGAGTAGATGGCTACAGCCTCTGTCTACTCCATGGCCTTCCCAGGCACCAGCAGTCACCCTACAGCAAGGCCTTCCAGCGCATCCTTATTGATCACCTGCAGGCCCCGGACACCCTCACCACTGTGTTTTTCCCAGGTGTGCTTTACCCTGTTATCCCTACAACCCTGGGGACCCAGGAGGGGCAGGGGCCCCCAATAACTCCTGACCCCAACCTCTCACCCACAGCCTCCTGGTGGATTATGAATAACAACTGAGCCTGGTCTGCTTAAGCTGAGGACCCTGAAGCCCTGCCTATCATTCTAGAGCCTTCTGTACTGGTCAGCTCTACACTAAGACGAAAGACCCTGCCTACACCCAGAGCGGGGTCCTGGCCAACTGGTGGAGGGTCTCTCAGCCCAGGGATCAGGGACTGGGCTTGCTTTATTTTACTGTTTGCAGCTTCTGGGCATCTAGGCTTCTGCCTGATTCAGGAGGCCCAGATTCTGGTCCCCCCTCTCTCTCTGCCTTGCTATGTGATCCAGGCAGGTCTTTTCCCTCTCTGGCTGCCTAGAGGTGGCCTGCTTTCTTCTTGCTGTCTTGGGGCCAGCTTCTGCTCTTCCCCCAACCAGTGGCAGAACAAGGGCAGATGCTCAGGGACCCCATCCAACACTTGGACCCTCTATCTGAGGCTGGGCCAGATCAGTCTGCAGAGTGGGGTAGAGACCTAGATCTTCATCATCCCTCTGGGCCAGCTCTAGAATTTCCAGCACCAGTGGCTGTGCCAGAGACCTCTGGAGGATCCTGGGTTGGTCTGTATGTCATTTGCATATCATTTGCATGCTGTCACCCCACCCATTCTCAGGGTACTATGGGAAGCCCCAAGATGACCTTGCAAAGTAGCAATAATTTGGGCCTAGAGTTGCCTGCTGCCCCAGAGATCTCTGAACCCCAGCCTGGAACAATAGCACAGAGGCAATAAAGTTGGTGGTCACTTGTGGTGGTCTCTCTCTCCCTCTCTCTCTCTCTTCTTCCCTCCCTCCCTCTCTCTCTCTCTGGATGGCCAGGGAGTGGCAAGGCCAGGTGGTACAGTCCTGGCCACTGACAGGAAACTCAAGGCAGGAATCCATTGTTTAGAGCTCCAGTTGGTTCTTCACTGCAGCAACCACACCTGCAGAAAGGAAGCTTCACCACCACTTCCTCAGCTCAGGGCTCCACCTCTGACCCTGGTTTTATAGTCCTGCCTGGGAAAGAGGAGAGACATGGCCCATGCACAGTTTCATGCCACACAGCCTTCTCAGGGTTTCAGAGCTTGGCTTGATCAGGGATTTGATCCAAAATAGAACCTCCAGGTTGGACATGTCACCACCACCATCAGCTAACGGTATATCCAGGAGTCCTACCAGTCACAAGGGGTAGGGGACCCTGGAGGATGGGACTCTGAGGTGACCAAAAGGGACACCTAAAGGAGTACTTTAAAGGGACATGTGGTACACAAGAGCACAAGATGGATATGATCTGGTCTCAGTGGCAGGGGTTGTGACAGCTTGTCCCACGAACCAAGGGAAACCAAGCAGGCAGGACACCAAGACCAGGAGGGAAGAAGGCTGGGGTGCCCATGGGGAGACAGGGCCCTGAAAGAGCTTCATTCTGGAAGCTGCAGTAGGTTTTAAGCCATGGCTGGTGGGCAAGTGATATTTCACCAATGTGCCTGTATGTCTGGCTGTGGTAGGTCCTTGCTAGGTGCTGGCCAGAAAAGCAACTCTGATGACGCCAACTCAGGGACTACCCTGGCTTCTCCCAGTGGCCCCTGCAGGAGGTAGTTTCTCTTATTGGCCTGGATGCCTTGGAGCTGGTTCCAGGTTACTTAGCCTTCCCTGCCCCGAACCCCGTAGACTCCAGAATGTGCTTGCTGCACACACTGGTTTCAGTGTCTCCTTAGAGAAGAAGCCGATCCAGAGGGAGATGAGCTTGCTCTAGATCCTGCACTGCAATTCCACAAAAACAACGCTAATGACAGACTCTCAAAACTTAAAAGGGGGCGGGCTGTGGTAGCATGTATGCTTGCCATGCGCAAGGCCCAGGACTCCATGTAAGAACAAAATCAAAGGGGCTGGGGAGATGGCTCAGTGGGGAAGAGCACTTGATGTTCTTTCAGAGGACTGGAGTTCACTACCCAGCCCCAACCAGGTGGCTCACAACTGTAACTCTGGTTCTAGGGGATCTGACAACCTCTTCTGGCTTCTGCTGGCACCTGCAGCTATGTGGCACACGCTCAGTCACACATACATGTAAATATATTTTTTTAATCTTAAAAATAAGAGCAAAAACAGGGACTGGAGAGATGGCTTAGTGGTTAGGAACACTGTTCTTGCAGAAGACCCAGGTTCAAATCCCAACATCTACATGGCAGCTAACAACTGTAACTCCAGTTCCAGGGGATCTGACAGTCTCTTCTGACCTCTGAGGCATTGCATGACATGGGTGCACTCACCTACATGCAGGCAACACATGGATACACATTAAAAAACAAACAAACAAATAAACAAAAACCAAGCCAGGTGTGGTGGTGCACGCCTTTAATCCCAGCATTTGGGAGGCAGAGGCAGGTGGATCTCAGTGAGTTCAAGGCCAGCCTGGTCTACATAGTGAGTTCCAGGACAGCTAAGGCTACAGGGAGACCCTGTCTCAAAAAGAAAAAAAAATAAAAAAAAATAAAACAAAACCTAAAACTACCCCCTCCCAGGTATGTAGCTGCATGTGCACAAGTATGGAGGCCCGAGAACCACCTCAGATGATGTTCCTTAGATGGTTTTTGTTTTTTTTTTTAAAAAGGACAAGGTCCCTTACTGACTTGGAACTCGCTAAATAGGTTTATTGGCTGGCCAGCAAGTCCCAGAGATCCACTTCTCTCCATTTTTCCACAGCAGAGAGTGGTACCACCCTGGGCTTAAAAACCTGAGTTCTGGGGGTTGAATTCTGGTCTCTTCAAACACCTTACTGAGCTATCTCACTAGCCCCTTTTGTTTTTAAGAAAAGATCTTACTTGCAGTCCAGGTTTGGCTTGTAAGTCACAATCTTCCTGCCACAGCCTGAGTGGTCAGCTCACAGGGGAGTGCCACCACACCTGGCACCACTGCCACCTTTTTAAAGAAAATTTTTACAAACTTTATTGAGAATTTCATACATACATATAAGGTGTTTTGATCAAATCCATGCCCACTCCCTCCCATCCAAAATTCCCCCCTCTGAAGAGGTAACCCTAAAATCTTTTAAGGATTAGATGCAAGCTCCCAAATACTTTTGACATTTATGGCCTTGGAAGAGAGTATGTTGCTAACAGGCCCAAGGACATTTTGATTTCTAGCCAAGAAACTGCC
>NW_008357131.1:463721-464364 GCF_000622305.1 Nannospalax galili
TAGCCAATTCCTACCTCCTATTCTTATCACACCATCCTCTGAAGGGGTTACCCAAATTGCCAATAGGGAATAGGGATGCCGACCACTTTGGCTTCTTCCGTGCTGAACAGAGACAACAGGGTGAGGCAGTTGGAGTGCCCCTTCAGTGGGTCTATCTAAAAGACTCCCAGATTGCATAACTTTTGTCTCTAAGGGGAGAAGAAAGTCCTTGAATCATGAGTAGGAGATGTGAAGGAGAAGTAAAGGCAAGAGTAATTAGCATTACAAGTTCTAGACAGGGAACTAGAAAAAGGTCAGAACAGGGCAATTTTCAAATGTTCATATGAGAGTCCATTGGAGTTACTTGACAAGGGCTTCCAAAGCCATCCCTCTCTTGGGTTCTTCCTCATTTTTCTTTTGTCTTCCAAGGCTGGAATAGTAGGCTGGGAAGAGTGGCTGGATACTCAGGTCAGGGTCCAGTGACCCTGCTTGGCACTCCTTTAATGAATGAGCACAACCGTCAACAAGCCCAATTGTGATTACATTTAGGGATCAGGCTCAGCCGAAGTCTTGATGATAGTAGTTATTTCACACAGAAGGGACTGCTGTATAGCATCATCTTATTAAAATGACCTGGAATTTAAAAGGATTTGATGCTAGGAGC
>NW_008357131.1:464435-465602 GCF_000622305.1 Nannospalax galili
TAGTATAACAGTTCATAGACCCATCCATTTACCTGCAAATTTCATTATTTCATCTTTCTTACTGCTGAATAGAACTCCATTGTGTAAATATACCACATTTTTTAAAACCACTCATCAGTTGAGAGACACTTAGGTTGCTTCCATCTCTTAGCTATTGCAGCAACAAACATGGTTGTACAAGTGTCTCTACAATAGGATGAGTCCTTTGGGTCTATGCCAAGGAGTGGTATAACTGTTCAGGTCATATGGTAGGTTCAGTTTTAGTTTTTTAAGATTTCTCCACACTGCTTTGGACAGGGGTTGAAGAAGTTTGCCACAGCACCAGAAGTGGATGAGCTGTCCCCCTTCCCCACGTGCTCTGCAACCTCTGGTATCATTTGTTCTCTCGATCTTAGACAGTTTGAGTGAGGTCAGATGAAATCTCAGTGGTTTTTATTTTGTCTTTCCATAATCACTAATGAGGATGAACACCTTTTATGATGGTTCTTAGCCATTTTCATTACTTCCTTAGAGAACTCTCTGTCCATCTCCTTGGTCCATCTTGTGATTGGGTTACTTCCTTTCTTGATTTCTGGTTTTTTGAGCCTTTACATATTGTGGGGGTTAAAACTGTGAGATGTGTCACTGGTGAAGATTTTCTGCCACTCTCTGGGTTTTCTCTTTACTTTCATGGTTGCTTGTATTGATGAACAAAAGCTTTTTTTGGTTTTGTTTAATGGGGTCCCATTGTTGATTTTTGGCCATATTTCCTGCGCAATTGATATCAGTTTAGAAAATGCTTTCCTACCCCCGTCTCTTGCAGATTATAGCCAGTGTGTTCTTCTGACAGTTGCAAAGTATATCAGCTGAAATTGTATGTACTCAGGTTTGGCTCTTCAATGATGTTCCATGGATTTATGTGTCTGTTTTTGCACCAGTACCATGCTGTTTTTATGACTATGGCTCTGTAGTATACTTTGAGATCTGGTATAGTAATCCCCAGCGTTGCTCTTTGTACTCGGGGCTACTTTGGCTATCCGGGGTCTTTTGTGCTTCCGTAAGAGTTTAAGGATGGATTTTTCTAATTCTGTGAAGTATGTCATGGGAATTTTGATTAGGATTGCATTGAATCTATATATTGCTTTTGGTAGGATGCTCATTTTTTTTTTTTTTTTTGAAATGATTTCT
>NW_008357131.1:465720-466419 GCF_000622305.1 Nannospalax galili
CTTAAATTTTTTTTAGCAACTGTGAATGGGAGGATTTCCCTGTATTCTTTCTCCAATTGCTTGCTGTTGGTATATAGACAGGCTACTGATTTTTTTGTAGATTGATTTTATAACCTGCCACTATACTGAAAGTATTGATCAGTTCTAGGAGTTTTCTGGTGGAACTTTTGGGATCTCTTAGGTATAGTATCATATCATCTGCAAAAAGTGATAGTTTGACCTCTTCTAATTAGTACTCCTTTAATTTCCTTCTCCTGTCTTATTGCTCTAGCAAGAGTTTCAAGCACTATGTTGAAAGAGTAGAGATAGTGGACATCCTTGTCTGGTTCTTGATTTTAATGGGAATGCTTCCAGTTTTTCTCCAATTAGAATGAGACTGGCTGTGGGTTTGTTGTATATAGCTTTAATTATGTTGAGGTATGTTCCCTCCAGTCCAATTTCCTCTAGGACTTTGAACATAAATCCATGCTGAATTTTGTCAAAAGCCTTTTCTGCATCTATTGAGATGACAATGTGGTTTTTGAGTCCATTTATATGATTAATGACGTTTATTGACTTGTGTGTATTGAACCATCCCTGCATCTCTTGGAATGAAGTCTACCTGATCAGGCACTCTCAAGTTGTCTGCTGAGTTCTCAGCCCCTACATCAGGTAGAGGCCAGATCAGGCACTCTCAGGCCGTCTGCTAAGGGCTCCCTG
>NW_008357131.1:467684-469547 GCF_000622305.1 Nannospalax galili
TAGAATGCATGGAATTATTTCAATTTTTTGTATTTGTTGAGGTTTGTTTTGTGGCCCAGTATGTGGTCAGTTTTTGAAAAAGTTCCATGAGGTGCTGAGTAGAAACTATATTCTGGTGTTTGAGTGGAATAATTGAAAGATGTCTGTTAGGTCCCTTTGATGTTATGGTATCATTTAATTCAGACGTCTCCGTTTATTCTTTGTCCAGTTGACCTGTCTAATGGAGACAGTGGGATAATGAAATTCCCTACTATTACTGAGTTGCGGTTAACGTGTCTTAATGTCCTGTAGTGTTGTTTTTATGAATTTGGGTGCACCAGAATTTGGTGCATATATGTTAAGGATTGTAATATCTTCTTGGTTAACTGTTCCTTTGATCAGAATGAAGTGACCCTCCTTATCTCCTGATTAGTTTTACTTTGATGTCTATTTTTCAGATATTAGAATTGCAACCCGTTTCTTTCTTAGTGCCATTTCCTTGGAATATTCTTTTCCATCCTTTTACCTTAAGGTAGTGCCTGTTCTTGGAGGTGAGATGGGTTTCTTGCAGACAGTGAAGAGATGGACTTTTTTTTTTTTTTGGTCTTTTTGAAACAGGGTTTCCCTGTAGCCTGAGCTGTCCTGGAACTCACAGACCAGGCTGGCCTTGAACTCACAGAGTTCCACTTGCCTCTGCCTCCCAAATGCTGGTACTACAGGCCGTGCACCACCACGCCTGGCTAGGATTTTCTTAATCCATTTGCTTAGCCTGTGTCTTTTTTTTGTCTTTTTGAGACAGGGTCTCCCTGTAGCCCCAGCTGTCCTGGAACTCACTATGTAGACCAGGCTGGCCTTGAACTAACAGAGATCTGCCTGCCTCTGCCTCCCAAGTACTGGGACTACAGGTGTATGACACCACACCGGGCTAGCCTGTGTCTTTTGACTGGGGAGTTCAGTCCATTGATATGTAAGGTTATTATTGAAAGATGAGTATTGAATCCTGTCATTTTTTTTTGTTTTTATTCTTGCTATAGCTGTACTTTTACACTGTTATACCCTCGTTGGAGTTCTTTCTGTAACCCCTTGGGTATAGTCATTCCTTTCTTGCTCTTTGTATTGCTTCAAGTATTCTTTGAAGGGTTGGTTTTGTGGACATGTATTGTTTCAGGCTATTCATGTCATGGAAGCATTTTCTTTCCCCCTCAACTATAATAGACATTTTGCTGGGTACAGTATTCTTGGCTGGCATCTATTGTCATGTAGAACTGGAAATACCTTTGTCTAGGCTCTTCTGGCTTTCACAGTTTACATTGATAAGTCAGCTGTAATTCTGATGGGCTTTCCATTGTATGTGACTTGTTTTTCTTTTGCTGCTTTCAGTATTCTCTTTGTTTTGTACATTTAGTGTTTTTACTATGATATGTCATGGGGAGTTTCTTTTCTGATCCTCTTTATTTGGTGTTCTATGTGCTTCCTGTATATGTATGGGGATGTCTTTCCTCAATTTTGGGAAATTCTCTTCTACAATCCTGTTTAAGATCTGGTCAACACCATTAACCTGAAATTCTTCTCCTTCCTCTATTCCTATGATCTGTAGATTTGGTCTTTTATGGTGTCCCACATCTCTTGCATATTCCATTTCTGTACTTTTTAAAATTTTCCATAATCTTTGCTTCAGTGTCTAATTCTTCAACTTTATCTTCCAGTGTGGATATTCTGTTTTCCATTTTGTTCATTCTAGTGGTGAGGCTTTCCCCTGTTGTTTCAAGTTGACTTATTGAATTTTTCATTTCCTTCTTTATTTCTGCCTGAGTTTTCTTCAATGTTTCTATCTCTTTTGTGAATTCATTCAGAAGTTTATCCTCATCTTCTTTTAGTGCCTTG
>NW_008357131.1:469779-483500 GCF_000622305.1 Nannospalax galili
TATGAGAATTAAGTTGAAGTATGCTTCTGTTTGTATTATCCTTACTTTGTATTATTATGCCTAGATCCTTTCTTTATTGGTTATGTAAAGTTGGTTGGTACAGGGTTCAGGTTCTTTCAGGTTTATTTTGGAGGGAACTGATGGCTTCAGATCAGCTATTCAGTGGTACCCACAGAAGCCCAATTCAAGTTCCAGTCAGGTACACTCAGGCTTCCTTCACCATGTGGAGGCAAGATCCACAGTCTCTCAGGCAGTCCTGTGCGTTGTCAATGCTATGCCAGAGGGAGGCCAGAACTTGGCAGTCTCTGGTGATATGCTGAGATCCCAGCCTTAGCCTACCAAAGCCAGATCTGCCCTGGGACCTTGGGAGGGGCCTCACAAAATCCCAGGTAGGGGGATGGTATGGTACAATTAGGGGAAGCTCACCACCATGTGGAAGCAGGATCCGGGGGGCTGTCAGGCTGTCCCCTGAGTTCTCAGGCCCTCTGGTTATTGGAGGCTGAAATCCCACACTCTCTGGTGGTCTGCTGAGCTCGGAGCAGCTACCCCAATCCCCCATTGCCATCTTAACGATGCTCAAGACCTCAGCCATCTCTAAAGGAGTGTGTTCTTGATCTCATGTCCCAAGCACCTCACTGTTCAGCATTCCGAGTTAACTCTTGTTATTTTTTCAACTGGGTCCTCAGAGAGGCCTTGAATTTGCTGAGATTATCCTGGTTCAGCCTCCAGAGTGCTGGGATTATGGGCATGCCAGGCCCAAGCCTGGCCCTAAGTTAACCAATTTTTCTTTTGAAGACCTAGCGATTGGACCCAGGGCCTCACACATTGCACAAGTGTTCCACTACTGAACTACAGCCTCTTTTTATGTCTTTTTTTTTTTTCTGCCCTAGTATGCAATGCCTCACTATGTGGCCCAGAATAATTTGAATTCTTGACCCTCTAGTCACCACTTTCCAAGTGCTAGAATTCTAGGTATGCACCACCATAAGTGCCTGGCTCTCACATGATCACATTTCATAACCCAGGGGGTAGGCATTGCTAGCACCTCCCAAGTTAGAGGAGAAACAAGTAGTTCAGGGCTTTTCTCTGGTGCCTTGACTTGCTGTCAAGGGTGGAAGGTATTGAGAAAGAGCATACTTGGGTTTCAGGACCCTGGTTGGAGGAAGCTGGGGCAGTGACAGAGGGTTCTACTCAGTCCTACACTGTGCCAAAGCCAGGCCTTGAGCTCTGGTGGATGGCACAGCAAGAGCCCAGCATGAGGCAAATGGTAAGTCCTGATCCTTCCTGGAAGTTTCTAGGATATACTAGAGAATGTTAGCTGAACTCATGGGGAATAGAGATAGCTTCAGAAGAGGAAGACTGGAGAGATGGCTCAAAGGTTAAGACACTGATTACTCTGAGGACCCAGGTTTGGTTCCCAGCACTCACATGGTGGCTATCAACTATATGTAACTCTAGTTCCAGGGATCTGACATGCTCTTCTCACTTCCATGGGCACTGCACATCTGTGTACTTACGTACACACAGGCAATGTGCTCATACACATAAAATTAGACTTAAAACATTTTTCTAAAAAGTTGGAGCACAGAGGAGGGCAAAAAACAGCCAGGGGGATGCCCTTGAATAGGAATTAGTGCTCAGATGGAAGGGGCAGAGACAGCGGGCCATTCTGTCCTCCAGAAGGCACCTGACACCCGGCAATGAAGCTGAGGAATGGATGGTGACTCCCAGATAATCACCAGCCCTTTGTTCTGGAGGGACCTGGGGGCCTAATTCACCATCCTTAAATACCAGCACTCAGAAACAAACACAGATGGGCAAAATGAGTTAAAACGGCTGTGTTAGCTTGCTCCAGGATGTTGCTGGCAATTTTTTTCTTACCAGTAAAGCTAAGTCATTTGACTCCATTGGTAAAATACTGCAAGACAAGATGATAATGTGGCCAATCTTTTCAGATTCATCTCCTAGTTAACAATGCACTTTTAAATTAAGAATAAAACAAAGCAACAGAGGTCAAGTGTGGTGGCACACGGCTTTAATCCCAGCACTCGGGAGGCAGAGGCAGGCAGCTGGGGCTACAGGGAGACCCTATCTCAAAAAGACCAAAAAGAGATTAAGGCTAGCCTGGTCTATATAATGAGTTCCAGGCAAGGTGGGGTTATAGAGAGACTTTTGTCTCAAATATATATTTAATATACTTACGTTAAATCATCTGTATATATGTATGGGTCTGTGCATGTGAGTGCACTGTCTGTGAATTCTCTGGAGCTGGCATTATATAGGCAATTGTCAAGCCACCCAAAGTGGATGCTGAGACTTGAACTTGGATCGTCTGGAAGAGCAGTACTTTCTTAACCCTGGGCCCTATTTCTAGCCCGTACAATTTTTTTTAGAAAAGGTGTCTTGTAGCCCACGCAGTCCTCAAACTTACTAAAGAGCCGAAAATGACCTTGAACTCCTGATTTTCCAGCCTTTACCTCCCAAGTGCTAGGATTATAGATGTTGAACCACCAGGTCTGGCTGATAAGAGTTCTGGAAGTAACACTGAAATTGTGCACTATCTTCAAACCTGAGCTGAATATGGTGGCACATGCCTATAGAAGTACTCAGGAGGATTGGGGTAGGATTGCTACCAGTTCAAGGCCAATCTGAGCTACATGGTTCCAGGCTACCCTGAGCTACATCACAAGACCCTCTCAAAACCCCCAGTCCTCTATTTTCAAAAAGTTTGCCTAATCACATTCAGAATCTTACAGTTCATGTTTTTCCAGTGCCTCCTTTAGAAGCTTTGTATTCTCAATCTAATGACTCCGATTGTGGGCCTAAATCGTTGACAGTCCTTCTTCTGCCTTCCCTGGATGTTTAGTGATTTTTTTTTTGTCCAAATATTTTATTATTTTTATTTTGTGTGTTTGAATGCATTGCCTGCATGTGTGTAAGTGCACCGGTATCATGCAATGCCTGCAGAGGTCAGAAGAAGACATTAGATCCCCTGAAAAGAGCTATAGATGGTTGTTAACCACCATGTGGGTGCTGGGAATCAAACCTGGGTCCTCTGCAAGAGCAGTCAGTACTCTTAATCCCCGAGACATCTCTCCAGCTCCAAAATTTGCACTTTTTTTCTTTTTTTGGTCTTTTTGAGACAGGGTCTCTCTGTAACCCCAGCTGGCCTGGAACTTGCTATGTAGACCAGGCTGGCCTATAACTCAGAGCTCCACCTGCCTCTGCCTCCTGGGTGCTGGATTTAAAGGCGTGTGCCACCACTCCTTGCTTAAGATTTGTATTTTTAAATTTAGGCCCACAATCGGAGTCATTAGATTTAGAATACAAAGCTTCTAAAGGAGGCACTGGAAAAACATTTTAAAAAAATATTTTTTTTATTTTATGTGTATGCATGTATTGCCTGCATGTATGTAAGTGTGTCCATGTCATGCAATGCCCTTGGAGGACAGAGAGGCTGTCAGATCCCCTGGAACTGGAGTTACAGACAGTTGTTAGCTGCCATGTGGGTGCTGGGATTCAAACCTGGGTCTTCTGCAAGGACAACCAGTGTTATTAACCGCCAAGCCATCTCTCCAGCTCCCAAGATTTGCATTCTTAAAAATTGTATGTGTATGAGTGTATTGCCTGCATGCATATAAATGCACCTGTGTCACACAATGCCCAGAGGTCAGAACCATATTAGATTTCCAACTGGAGTTATGGACGGTTCTTAGTTGACATGTGGGTGCTGAGAACCAAACCTGGGTCCTTTGCAAGAGCAGCCAGTGCTGAGCCATCTCTCCAATCCCAAGATTAGCATTTTCCCTTTGTTAGATAGTAGGAGATACAAGGCTGTCTGTCCCTCTCTCTTCCCACCATGTAGATCCTGGGGATTGAACTCTTAGTGGCAAGCAGCTTTACCTGCTGAGCCATCTCAAGGGCCTCCTGCTGCCTTTTTGTAGGCCAAAGCCTTGAGGGACCTGGCTTGCTTGCTTCCAGGAACCAGAAGTGAGAGCTTGTCTCCTGCTGCCCTCTCTTGGCAGGCAGCTTGCTTCTCAAGTTCTTAGCTTGAGAAGGTTTCCTCTTTTGTAGTCAATTACCATTATGGTTTTAGCTGCTTATTTTCTTGCCCTTAGGGATTCCGTGTATTTACTTTCTACAGTCTCATTACATACTCATCCACACTGGCCTTGGACTCAAGATCCTCCTGCCTTAGCCTCCTAAGTGCTGGAATTAAAGGTGTGTACCACTTGGGGCTAGAGAAAGGATTCAGCAGTTAAGAGCACTAGCCCTAGTTCCAGGGGATCTGATACCCTCTTCTGACCTCTGGGCATTGCATGACACAGGTGCACTTACATACATGGGGCATAATACTCATACACACAAAATAAAAATACTAAATAAAAAAATAAGGTACCACTATGCCCAGATTTCCTTACTGTATTTTCTCCTTTCATCTCAAAAGTATATTCATAAATGCTGGGCAGGGTGGTACATACCTTCAATCCCAGCACAGGCAGGTGGACCTCTGTGAGATCAAGACTAGTTGGGGCTACAGGGAAAACGTCTCAAAAAACAAACAAACAAACAAACAAAAAAAAACAAAAAAAATCCCTCCATACTGCCTCTGGGATCAGCCCAGTCCTTCCCCTACCCCAAATCTAGTAATTCATCTCTCATTTCCAACTCTGGGACTGAGAAGCTGTTGGTGCCAAGCCTCTAGGGCAGGGCTGCTGAGGAAAGGTGGGTCTGAAGGGGAACACGACAGGAGAAAGGCAGAGGTCAGAGGTCATGGGCTAGTAAAGTAGACTGACAACTGAAGATCTCACCCATCAAGTGTCCATATAAGTTTCAGGGCCACTATGGCCTGCTGGAGATAGCTGCAAGGTGGTGGGCTTCCATAGAAAAGAAGCATTTCAATAACCAGAAATGGGGTCTGGAGTGATAGCGCAGCAGTTACGCATTCTGCTCTTGTAGAGGACCTGGATTCAGTTCCCAGCACCTCTATCAGGTGGGATTCAACACCCTCTTCTGGTCTCTGCAGGTACCTATGTGAATTCACTACACAGACACATAATTAAAAATAAAATGTCAACCCCTAGTGGCACACACCTTCATCCTAGCATTTGGGAGGCAGAGGCAGGCAGATCTCTGTGAGTTTGAGGCCAGCCTGATCTATATAATGAGTTCCAAGCTAGCCCAGGGCTACATGGCTCAAAACAAAAAAGCTTTAAAAAAATATTTACAAGTCCAAGTACCTTTAATGTTAAAATTTTATAGGGAAATACCAAGAGTTGCCAGGAAAAAAATAGTCTAAGTCCTTTATCTTATTTTTCAAACTTTCTGTGGTTGAATTTTGTTACTAAAATATCACTGAATGGAGAAAAGATCAAGGAACCAAGAGTGTCTGTAAGCCACTGCTGGCCCTTGACTGCAGCCAGCATGGTCACCTGGACCCCCTGTGCTAGAACCCTCTCCTTAGCAGGCCACTTCCTGCCTTCATCCCCCACCTCTACACCATGTCTTTCAGGCCACAGCAAGAATGGTTAGAAATCCTCCCACTGCCCTTCCACCCAAGACCTGGGAAACCTGGAATATACATTGTCCCCAGTACTCTACCTCTCCCAGGTCTAGTTCAACTTGAGTCAGAAAAGGAATATAGCCTTTTTATTAACTACTTTAAGTAGAACAAACTAAATACATATTTAACAGTTTTGGTTCATTTATACAGTACATTAAATAAGTTATGCACAGAGTTAAGTAACAAAAGTTCCTATCAAGAGTAAAATGACAAAGCACAGAAAAACCAGACTCTTGTGTCTTGTGGTGGTTTCACATCATCCACCTCTGCAAACCGTGCTTGGAGGCTTGGTTTTCTATTTATTTACATTATTGGTTTTCTCTATGGACAGAGCCTTTGTAGCCTCATCAGGAACTTGAAAAGCCATGTAAATGGAATGAAGACCTTATAATCCAATGGCCCTTTCAACCATTCACTGAATGCTTATTGCTGCTTCTCCCTGGCAACTACAAGACCGGGATGGGGATGTCCCTGACAGACACCAGCTGCACAAGCCCTATTTGGTATAAGCATTGACAGGAGTTTACACTGGGCAGCTGGAGGGCTGACTAGATGGGGTGTGCATGGGAAACACCACCTCTTGTGCTGTGGAGGGAGGTGGTGGTTGGAGGTACAAGGCCCTCCCTCAGACCTCCTAACTCCCTCCTGGCTCATGTTACTCCATCATCTTTGGAAATGTGGTGTCAACACGAGGCAGAGGCAGGTAGTCAGCATTTGGCTTCATGAGAACTAAACTTGAGTGGGCAGGCTCTGCTGAGTGGCTGGCTCTGCAGCCAGCTCAGAGGGGACAGGGCTTTTCCACAGCTGGCCGTGTGGCCCACACTGGCCAGATCAGGTCCTTCTGGCTTTTTTCACATTTGGTTCAAACATGCCACAACCCAGTTCTTTGCAAATAGCTATAAACCTTCAAAGCAAGCTGGGTTGGTCTTGTGAACCTAGGAGCCTAGAAACCTTGGTTCTAGTCCAATTCTGAAGAAAATCTCCAAGATGTGTCCTATTTGTAGTGATTTATTCTACCCACAATCCCTTATGCAGTTTCCAGGACAATGGCCATCTGCTCACTCCTTATGTGCTCTCTGGAGAACCAGAGACCATAAAATTCCAGGTCTGTTGTTGAATCTTCAAACACATTTGCTGAAATATCTTCCAGAACCACTCAGAAAAATGTCTAAACCCTCTGTGAGCAGGTGATAGAAATGGAGATCATTTATCTTTTGAGACAGGGCTATACATAGGAAAATGTAGATTTTTCCATCTAGAAGCTGAAAATGGTAAAAGTCATGAAGATGTGCTATAATTCTTGGAGACCAACTGCTCCAAGTGGACAGAGTTTGTGCTGCAGAGGACAACAGCCAAGGCCTGGTGTAAGACCTGTTGAGGACAGATGTGTTGTCTCCATACAGAGATTCTTGGCAGCAGATGACCTAGGAGTGCCTTGGAAACAGCCACTTAACCTGTGCCCTCACTACCATCCAAATGCACGAACAAATCTGCTGGAACTGTAGAGACCCTTTAAGGGCCCATTACCTTCCACAGTGGCCTGCCTATTCCTGAGAGCATGGCTTCAACTTGCTGTGTAGCCAAGGATGATCTTAAACTCAGGTTCTTCCTGCCTCTACCTCCCAAATGGCAGGATTAAGGTGTGCACCACTATATCTGGTTCATATAGCACCAGGGCTTCTGGATGCTAGGCAAATACTCTACCAAGTGAGCCACATCCCAGCAAAACTTCTTACAGAGTCTTTACCACTGGACAGAGTTAAGAATGGTACGTGGAAGTGGGGACCCAGAGGACAACCAAGATAGGAACATTTTTTCCCTGAAGTATCTATTGGGACACTTTAAAAGTGGCCCTCAGCTTGGCTACCTTTGGTGTTCTCTCATTCCTTCAATGATCCCTCACTTAGGAGAGGACTAGGAAGTCCTGGCATTTCTGGTCCCTTAAAACAGACCTCTAAGCAGCCTGACTCAACTGTTTCTTCTCTTCCCTTCCTTCCTGTCTTTTTGAGATGGGGTCTCCCTATAGACCCAGATGTCCTGGAACTTGCTATGTAGAGCAGTTGGCCTTGAACTCACAGAGATCTGCCTGCCTCTGTCCCCAGAGTGCTTGGATTAAAGGCGTGTGCCACCAAGCTTGACTTCCATTTCTTCTTTCCTATCTTGTATAGATGAATGGAACCCTTTCACACACTTCTGATCTGGTACCTTGTCAGCAGAGTCTAGAAACCAAGATGAGGATAGACCCAATTTACTGGGGGTTGTGGGGGTGGGGCATTCTCTTGCAAAGACTAATGTAGAAGCCTGTATCTGAGGAAACATAGGCAAGTGCTACCTGGGGCTGATTTCACCTAGTAGAGCCAGAAGTCCCCAGGGACTGGGGTTCTAGGAGGGGAATGGGGATGGGGATGGGGTGGGGGAGGCCACACTGCACTAGGTTCACTAGAAAGCAGTGGGTCTTGGGTGTTCCATACTGAAACATGATTATCTGTTCTTTCTCTGGATTTACCTTATTTTAAGCAGTGGAAATCAGTATTTTAAAGGTCTATGTGGCAAGATTCTAAGACTGAAAATCCTTGGTCAAGATAAGGTGGGGATGCAATAATCTTAAAATCAGCTAAAAATGTGTGCAAGGACAATGCCCCTTATGCAGATCCCTTTCTTTTATGGGACCAAAAGCTATTACTTAGAGTTGGTCATTACACAGAAGTTGATGGTTTGACCATAGCTTCCAAAATACAGCAGGATCAAAGTCAAAAGACTCATCCCAACAGAATGCAGAGGGCAGGAGGATACTGGAGACCCAGACATGGTGAGTGGGCAAGGTCCAGGGGCTCCAAACAAAACCTGAATGGCTGGGAGAAGGCAAGAGGGCAGTGTTCAGCACTCTGAACAGGGTACAGGTAATGTCCTGCTTGGAGAATCAAGGTAAGCAGCTGGAAAACCCAAGATGGGAAGAAAACATGGTCAGGCTTTCCCAAATGGTTCTCACACTTCACAAACCCTTTTTGAGCTGAGAGAGATGCTATCTAACAGATACCACAGGAAAAGGAGATGGAGACTATATGCCTGATAACCTACAAAAACAGGTGTGAAGAATTCTTTCATGTCTGAAGGGTGGAGAACTCCTATCAATACCCCAACACATCCAGCATGAATGAATTATAGCCCAACAGCTGCCAAACAAAGCCCATGAGTAAGAGCTGCCCTCAGTGATCCAGACATGTACAGTCTGAGATATTAAAGGGCACAGAATGAGATGACTGTGCAGTCAAGCAATGGTAAAGGGTTTTGCATTTCCAAGAGGTAATCCACTGAATATTTTGAAGACACTAGTTTGGCCAACATGCTCAGAGAGGAAAGACTAACATCACAGAGTCTCATCCTTTCAGACCAATTCATGCACTGGAGACTGTTTTCTGTACAAGCAAAATCTTCAAGTGAGAGATTGCAGAAACTGGGTTTCAAACTGAAGGAGACAGCCAGGTTGGAAAAATCTTGTCCAAAATGATCTGTGATGCTTGGGGAAGACTTTCATTTTTATCATCATGAATGCTTTCACTGAATTAGTGGCAACTTATCAGGCTACCCAAGTCTTTGTTAGGCCAATCAGTATCACCTGAAGGTGGACCTAGAGCTCAAAAACTGTTTGGAGGCAGGAGGATGAAGGCCTGGTCCTCAGCTCTGTCAGCCTTCAGGTCTCTACCATATGAGGAATATGGATGGAATGGGGGAAGAGAGCACAGGTGCCTGGTTGGACACTTTTGACATTCTGCTGATGCAAGGTGTCAGAGGGGAGCTGGTGGTCTACACTGAGAAAGGGCTAGCTATGCCAGCATTAGCTGGAGGAAACATACCAAGAAAGCCATGGAGGAGGCAGCTTAAGCCACGTCCCTGCAGAGAATGATGTACTAGTTCTTCCAAGGATACGTGGCAAATCCCAGAGAGGCTGTGGAGTATTGCTTGGATGCTTCCTGCCACTTAGTTTCTTGCTGATGACTCAACAGCTACTTGTTCCAACTGTCAAACCCTTTTGGTTCTGCCATACGGAGTGGTCATCAGGGTAGGCGGAATCTGGGACTCAGAGTCCATTGGCATCAATGGCTGTCACAGAGGCAGGTGTTGAGGAACGCGACGTGGTGGCTGAGGTCTTGTCCAGGGCTGGGCTGGGCACACTGCAGTCAGCAGACCTTGCTGAGGAGCCCCTCCCTCCAGGAAGTAGTGGTCGGCTCTGGCTGTGGGGACTGTGACCATGCAGACTCTGGCCACAGAGGCGGTGGTGCCTCTCCCAGTCCTTGTGTTGGCAGAAAGAGCCACAGTATCTTGCGATATTGCAGCCACTGCATGTCTCACTGGCTTTTCGGCCACAGTTCCAGCAGTTCTGCAAGACACAGGCATCAGTTAGTGGTTGCTGGGATCCAGAGAAGTAGGCTTGTCATCTGTCACTTGTCATCTGCATGGTAGAGCAGGGGCTGTGGAACTACACACCAGTCGCTGAGTCTTCCCTTTCCTGTTACTTGTTTAACCATGGGAGGTACATACCTTTTCTGAGAGTCCTTTGCATAGAAGGAAAACTACTTCTCAGAGATGGGGAAAGTAGGATAACGGTCAAGTTGAGACACCTTTTGTAGCATTGGCTTAAGACAAAAAGTTTATCTTTTTTGCTTGTTTCAGTTTTTTATTTTTTAATTTTTGTTTGCTTTGTTTCTGTCTTTTTTTTTTTTTTTTTTTTTTTTTTTTTTTTTTTTTTTTTTTTAAAAAAAAAAGAGGACGATAAATCTTTCACTGTGATATATCAAAATAACTCACAGAGATCCACTTACCTCTGCCTCTCCAAGTGCTTGGATTAAAGGCATGTGCCACTATGCCCGGCTTGTTTCTGTCTTTAAAAAAAAATTTTTTTTTATGGCACACGCCTTTAGTCCCAACACTTGGGAGACAGAGGCAGGCAGATCTCTGGGAGTTCAGGACCAGCCTGGTCTACATAGTGAGTTCCAGGACAGCTGGGGCTACAGGGAGACCCTGTCTCAAAAAAATCAAAAGAAAGGAGCTGGAGAGATGGCTCAGTGGTTAAGAGCACTTACTGGCTGTTTTTGCAGAAGACCCAGGTTTGAATCCCAGCACCCACATGGCAGCTAACAACTGTAACTCCAGTTCCAGGGGAATCTGATGCCTTCCAATTTCTATGGGCATTGCTTGACAGGGTTGCACTATACACACATGCAGGCCACACACACACACACACACACACACACACACACACACATACACATACACACACACACACACACACACACACAAATAAAATATTTTTGAAAAACTACATTAAAAAGCCAAAAAAAAAAACCTAGGTGTGATGGTCCCATGCTTTTCATCCCAGCACTTCAGAAGCAGAGGTATGCAGATCTCTGTGAGATGGAGGCCAGCCTGGTTTACACAGTGAGTTCCAGGCCAGCTGGGGTTATAGGGAGACCCTGTCTCCAAAAGACAAAAAAGAAAGAAAAAAAAATCACCTGCCAGGGAACCAGGATGGAGGATGAAGAGGAGAGAGGTGGCTGCAATGTCCTCTGTGCCTATTTTCCTTCACTGACACATCATGTTGTAGATGGCTAAGATAGGAGGAAACTGCAGTCTGTTCTTAGGGCCATTCAACACTCTGAGACCTGGAGTTGAACTCAGAGAGTTTCTTTATTCCTTGTCATACTTATTCAGAGTGGAACAGGTACTCCTAGGGCTCAGCAGAAATCATCAGTTGAGAACTTGATGAGAGCTGGGAATAGCAGCCATGAGAGCAGCATGACAACCTTTAAGCAGGCAACTTGATGTCTCCCCAGATGGCTGGACAGAAAGAGAGCATCAAATAAATGTGGCCTCAGTGCAGCCTGAGCACTGGCTCCTAAGTCCTTTGTGTGTGTGTGTGTGTGTGTGGTTTTTTGAGACAGGGTCTCCCTGTAGCCCCAGCTGGCCTGGAACTCATTATGTAGACCAAGCTGGACTTGAACTCACAGAGATCTGCCTCCCAAATGTTGGGATTAACTTGACAGCATGTGCCACCATGCCCGACTCCTTATGTCCTTTCTTATGTCTGTGAGGGGTCCACTAGTCACATGTAAGTGTTCCAAACTAGTAAACTCCAGAACCACTGCTAAAAGTTTTATGGTTCTAATTGGGTGAAACTACTACTATCAAGTACTTAGTAGCCAGCCTTCTTGCCCATAAGGACACTGGTATAGTAAAAGACAATCTCAAGGTCTGGCTATGGCACTAGTTAGAGAAGACCCTTCTCCATGATATCAGGATACCTGACCTGAGTATGGAACAGGCAATGGTGGCCAGACACTGAGGCCTGTTAGTTCCCTTCCTGTGCTATAAGATGGGAAATCTGAAGCCCAGACTTGATAAGGCTAGAGAATGTGATCAAGGAGCTATTCAAAGTCTGGAACCTGGATTTCCTTAGGCAGAGATACTCTTATGTATAGGCTTGGCTTCAAAGCACAGAGAAGACTGCAGATTCTCTTCTAACTTAGGCTTCTTGGAAAATGCATTCTAGGGACAGTAAAAACTTGCCAACATCATCAGTACATCAGAGGACAAAAATAGAGGATGGACATAATTATGTTACATTGACAGATCACCAGACAAAATGTGTTCCAGACTTCCCACTATGGGTCTAATGGGCTGCTAAGGAGCAACATTTTAGCAAATTGATAGGACTTGTGGGGAAGAACCCAGATGCTAACTATATAGGCTGCTCCTGACAGGATGCCTCTGTCTTCAAATGTCTGCAAGGATATCACAGAACCAGGTCAAGGTACCAACTCGCTGACATTTCCATCTTTAATTAATTTAAAAATATTTGTGTTTTATGAAATACAATAAAACAAAGTAAGCAGACTCCAGAGACAGATTCATAGAACATAGGAACAATGTGGTTAGTGTCAGAATGGCACAAGCTTGTCGTTCTATCTACTAGGGAGACTGAGATGGATCACTTGAATTTGAGCCCAGCCTGGGCAACAGAGCAAAACAAAATGCAAAAACCTACGGAAGCTTTAGTCAGTCTTAGACTAGTCCCTGCACGTGGAAGGTGGAAGCAGGAGGATCAGGAGCTCAAGGCCATCCCGGCTGAGACTGGATTTCATGGTCAATTGCTAGTTTGTTGTTTTCTCTAGGAAACTGGATGTAGGGCGAGAACATGCCCTCTGGTAGGGACAGTCATTTGTCTCCTACCCAGGCATCACAGCAAAGCAGCCTGGGTCTAGAGCTATGCTACAGGAGCAGGAGCTACCAAAGTTTATGTACCATAACAAAATCCTTACCACCTGCACAGTGCTCTGTGCACACACTGCAAACTCAGTTTACCTTCCTCAAAGCTGTCAGGCCAACAGGACAGAGCAGCTGTATCCACTATATAGAAAAAGCCAATTCCTTAAGGATGCACAGACCACGTGAAGAGAAAGTGGGAGTATAACGCAGAGCTCCAAACTCTACTCCAGCCTGGTATGACGGCACATGCCTTTAATCCAAACACTATGGAGGCCGAGGCAGGAGGATCTTTGCAAGTTCCAGGCTAGTCTGGTCTATATAGTGAGTTTCAGGTGAGTCAGGGCAATATAGTGAGACCCTGTCTCAATAAATTAACAAAACAAACCCTGTTCCTAGACTTCCCCTCATCATGTAGCTTCTCATGAAATGGAGAAACTTCTAGTCATCAAGGGGATTTTTCTTAATGAAATAAATGGAAAAGAATCAGCATTTCTGGTCTGATGCAAACTCATCAAAAGCTTAGGATTAGGGGGATGAAGAGATGGCTTGGTGGTTAAGGGGACCAGGGTTCAGTTCCCAGCACTCACATGGTGGCTGACAACTACCTGTAACTCCAGGAATCCAATGCCCTCTTCTGACCACTGGGGGTTTACACACATAGGGTGCATAGCTTTAGTGTCAACTTGACACACCTGGGTTGAGGGAGCCTCAATCGGGAAATTGCCTCTATTGGACTGGCCTGTGGCCATGTCTGTGGGGTAGCCTCTTGATGAGTGATGTGGGGGAGCCCAGCCCACTGTGGGTGGTGCCACCCCTGGGAAGGTGAGCCTGTGTTGCATAAGAAAGCAGGCTGAGCAGGGGCCAAGGAAGCAAGCCAGTAAGCAGCATTCCTCCA